>NC_056583.1:8652228-8652531 GCF_018340385.1 Cyprinus carpio
AAATCAAAACTTGCGGACTGTCGGAGGACTCCGCTTGGTCTTAAAGCCTTCCGCAAACGCCACGTTCACAAATAGCAATGATTTTCGTAAAATAATGATTAATTATCAATTGATAATTTGTAATTATTTTGGTCTAGTGTTAATTATAATATGGGCTGCGGGAAAATAATGAATCAAAAGTGTAGGTCTGCTGTGAGTGCAGGCATGTTTCACCCCAGTAACATGACAACACACCGTTCTTCACAGCCAAAAAACAGACCAAATTCAGTTCAGCTGGAGGGGGTTGGGGGGTAGTTCTGTATA
>NC_056583.1:8652669-8684768 GCF_018340385.1 Cyprinus carpio
ATAGGCCTTTATATTTAATAGACTGTTTCTCACAATAGCATGCATAAGATCCTTTGTGTAAAGGTCTTTCCTTTTAATTTTTTTAATTTAGCCTAGAACTATCCTCATTTTTGAAATTAACTCACTGTAACATTTTTTAATGGTTTTTTAAAGATGGGACAATGTTATCTCAAAATGTTTTGTGTTTTAAACCTCCTCCTTTTCTCTCATTTTACAATTACATTCAGTTCGCAATCCGTCCCTTTGCGCCACCTGCCGTAAGTTTTCGCGAATGACTTTACCATGCGACCTGGCTTCAGTTAGGTACGCGCGCGGTAGTAACCCATTTTGGTTGGCTACCATCTGTCTATTGTACCTGTGGCCTGTGTCATCCTAGAGACAAAAAGAGGAAATCTGACCATGCCCCAAGCCTTGTATTATTGAAAAAAAGATATCTTATATTGTAAAAATACATACTGTGCCCTGTAAAAAACAACAGCAGCATTTAGTAATCATGACACGTGTATAAATAATATTATAATAAGAAGTAATATAATATATTATAGTAAAGTATATAGAATTATTAAATTAATTATTAAAGTATCTGCCCCAAAATTTGGAAACACAATGATTTTGAAAATAACTTCGGCGCATCAAGGCCTGAATTTATTTGATCAAAAATAAAGTGAGAGAGAAAAAAAAAAATGGTTATTCCTTTGTGCAAGCAGCATATTCTTCACATCGTTTAGAAATCTTACAATTTATTTTTACCTCAAGAAACTTTCTGATTATATATCAAGTGAACAATGTGCCTGCTATCATATTTTGTGTGGAATGATGTGCACTTTATTTTCAGGATTTTATGGATGAAATAAGTTTGAATGAACAGCATTTATTTGAAACAAATCAAAGTTGAATAATTCAATTTTTAATGCATTTATTAAATATAAATCTTCTAAATGTCTTCACCGTCACTTTGTCACTTTTCATGCATGATGAACTAAAATTAATTAATTTCTCTCTTTTTTACTCTATACAAATGTTTGAGTGGTATCATTGTATTCCACAAAATATTAGCAGAGCAAACCTTTCTAACATTTTATAATAATGAAAATGTTTCTTGAGAGTGACAAATCAGCATAGTAGAATGATGTCTCTGAAGGATTATGTGGACACTGAAACTTCTTTGTAAACAACAACAGATTAATAAATGTTTGTCTAATGATGAATGTTGCATTCCCAAATGCAAATAAAAAGCGGGCTCAAGCCAAGCGCCAGCACTAACATTGAATCACAACTAAAAACAGGACTGTAACAGCAGGAGCACGTATACCCGCGTCAACAACTACAGCCTATTATATAATTACAACACAACCGTTGTGAATTTGATGACAGCACTACTAGGTGTGTAATGATTCATTGATATGGATTGTTACATCGATACACTGTCTGACGACATGATGCATCGATGCCACACGGTAAAATATCGATATCTGTAATAGAAAATAGGCACCTTCTTTGGCACTTTCCTTTCCACATTTTCATCAGAATGTCCGTCTCATGCATTACGGCCAACGCGTTCATTCTCGCTCAAATCAGGGATCAAGACTCGGTATTAGGACCTGCTCAAGGACACACAATGCTCGGGAATTGTTTGTGGAAACAGTCGAGCGACTGTGCGAGAAGTTTTCAGCGCACACATCTGTGCTTGGTTCTTATAAAGTGAAAGCAAACTAATAATAAATCTAATGTGTCAAAGAAAAATACCGGTGCTCACTGCTCTGCCTAAATAAACTTTTGTAAAATCAAAAAATGATTCATCTATATTTAATTTATACAGTGAAGACTATGCAAGTTAATTTACATTTGAATTACTACATTACCATACCTTAAAAGGTATTATTTTAGACTGAGGATGAAAACCTGAAAAGCAGTTTATTTAACTGTTTTAAAGTTTATATGGGAAACAACTTGTCGTTGTTGTATTGTATTTATTTTTTGCTATTGACTGCTCGAATTTGGTTCCCTGTAGAAAAGATTTTTTAAGCACTGAGCCCCATAAGTAGCAGCCAGAATTGTGTTTCTTTGTCGCATTATTTATTGTCCTGTATTATTAAAAAAACAAAAAAAAAAAAATGTGTATGCCTATTTTTTTTCTTTTATTGTGAATGCTACCAAGGAGGTACCACAATTGGGAAAATTTCAGGATAAATGTACATTGTATAGTATTTTGGTTGCATTTGGGGGAGTTAATAAAAATGTAGATGGTTGTTTAAAAATAGATGTAATCATACAAAATCTCGATATTACTGGTCTGTATCGAATCAAATCGTATAATAGTAATAAAACGCTAGAATTTTTAGAGGTATCGGACAAATATCGTATCACTGGTGTATGCGAATCGATTATCAGATTGTAATCGTGGGGACGAACACATGCCGATTTACACCCCTAAGCACTACCAATCTCAATTCTCACCGCACATTCAATAAAAGTCCACCAGGTCAAGTAAAACATTCAGTTCTTATTCTGCTCGCGTTTGGCAGTCTTTGAATCATTTGAATGCTTTGAACTGTCCTGCCAGATGGCGCCACAAGCTCAATGCAGCGCTCCTTAGGACCATTCTGCCCGTGATAGTTAATTCTTTTCTACGGAAAAATCACATCTCTGATATATATATCTATATATATATATATATATATATATATATATATATATATATATTATATATGATTATAGTTTACAGTACTTCCTTTTAACGGACATTACGCATAATACAATACTGCAAAAAACATTTACTGTCCAGCTGTTATATTCTGTTATCTATTTATTGTCCAACCATCATAATTTTTCTTTTCTTTAATTGAATTTCATATCGTCAGTATTAAAAGTCATTGTGTTATAATGTTAACAATTGAAATTAAATATCTTGCAACCAAAACTGACATGGTTTTCTAGAGAGTCAAAATTTTGTGAAAAAAGGACAAGGACTTTCCAATAAATTAATTGTAAAATAAACTTATAAAGGGATTTGATGATCACTCGTCTAGTGAGTTGGAACGTTATTGTTGTCATAGTTCAGGCGCGTATGTCAGCTGTAATGTACGTTTTTTTAAACAAGGCAGTTGGGATATTGGCCATAGCGACAAGATAGACTCTCATGGAGGGCCGAGTCCCAGTTCCACACTCCAAAACGTCCGAAAAAGGAGTAGGGCTGCTGCGGGGCAGCATGCTGTTGCAATGGAATGTTCGAAATTGGCTTTCACTTCTTGTCAGCTTTTAGTTCCTTGGTTTGGTAACCAATGGAGTAGGTGATTTGTGTGATACTATTAATTTGGGTCCTGTTACGATGCCTCTATGTGTTTTGATTAATAATGTCTGTGTATTAACGGCAGTTGCACACAGAGGACACAAATGTTTACCTTGACTCTTTACTTGTCATTTGTGTTAAAATTTGCAAAGCGTAACCGAAATACACAAAACTCTATAAAATAGAAATTTGCCTTACCGCCACCTATTTCTCAAATGGACCATTACACCTCTATCTACAATCTCCAGTAGGAATGTCAATTGTCCACTTTGAGGAGATAGGTGTCGGTACTGCACTTATAATCCTGTGGATACCGCACATAAAGCAAGCAATGAAGAAGAGGATGCCTCAGACGCCCTGCTGCTCGTGAAAGCATTTTCACAAGAGAGTTGTAACAGTTCGGACATTGTGTGAATCAGAGGTAAAAAAAAAAAAAAAAATATATATATATAAATACTGTTCAGTTTCTTGACACAGACTGATCGTTGTGTGTCTTTACACATCAATGTATCAGCCCGAGACGAAGGGTTTAATTTGGATTTGTATGGTGCATGTTTTTTTTTTTACTCTCACAGATTATGTTACCATTGCCAAGCATGTGTACACTGACTGAGTAAACTTTGGGGCAACCGGCTGAAGTTCCAAAATCATTATTTGTGTTCTACTGAGGATACAAAAGTCCACCTTCATCTTTGGATGCCCATGGGAAGTAAGGCAGATAAACATCAAATTTTCATTTTTGGGTGAACTATCCCTTTAAACACTTTATCAGATGTTCATCTGCCCAGGAAAAGCATGATTTGGACAAACTTACAGCTCCAGAAACATTTTAATAATTTTTTTATGTAAGTGCTTCAACAAAACTACACTGGATTTTTTAAATATCCAGTACACTTTGCCACTATATACTAATATGTACATTATACTTTTTTGAGTTGAAACTATTTTTTGGTGGAACGGACAGCATGTCACTGAGCTTATTATGCGAGCAACTAACCCATGAATAATAATGTGATTCTTACCTGACTCCAGTGGAATAAGGACAGAAAGTCTTCAATGATGCAGAGGGAAAGCTGTCGTCTCCACTTTTGCGTTTAACACAGAGAGGCAGAGAGCGCAACACTGCCTGTGCTGTACGCTCTTTTGCAGGTCTCTGGGTTTAGCAGTTGCCGTAGAATATATTTGCATGTCTTCTGAAAGTGCTTGTGAAACACACATTTACACCATCAAATGCCTAGCGCACATAGGGCTGAACTAATTGACTAAATAAATAATTTCAGTTTTTTCTGTTTTTTTGGCAAAAACTTAATACAGATTGTGTTTATTTTTAATGTATGCAAACAGTAGTTTTAACCATTTCATGTTTCCCTTTTTGTCATAAAATTATTGTCTCGCCATAGGAGCTAAAACCATTTTTATATATCAAAAATCTGTTGGTGACTGACGAACACCATAAAATCTACTAGGACCGATTGATGAATCCACTATTTCAAAGTGCACTGCATGGCTAGGGGTCTTTCTCTGGGTCCTAAAATATGTACCATGCCCTAAGGTCCGCCCTAAATCACTTCCTACCCAAACTCGAGGTTCGTAAATGAATAAAATAAATAAATAAATAAAATCGATCCGACACAGACCCAATTAAAATTAGCGACCAGAGTCCAACTGATGGCAGTTTTTTCAAACCTGACAAAGTAAAAGCAGCAACATCTAACACAGCCTGGATTGCAGTGGCAAGTGGTTCATGTTTTCAACCACTGTTATGTCAGAACCAAAATCATAGGCAACAAGAAAAACCACAGCAACGGGTAAATTTAACAGGATGCCCATCTTCAATGAAATTCATTCCTCTGATTTTTTCTTTGTAACATTTAGGTTAGCTATACATTTTAGCATACACAATATGCTTTCTGTGGATTTCACAATTATTTTGTATGAGAGGAAAAAAAAAGAAAGAAAATTATATATATATATATATATATATATATATATATATATATATATATATATATATATATATATATATATATATATATATAGTGCCTTGCGAAAGTATTCGCCCCTTGAACTTTTGCGACCTTTTGCCACATTTTCAGGCTTCAAACATAAAAGATATGAAACTGTAATTTTTTTTGTGAAGAATCAACAACAAGTGGGACACAATCATGAAGTGGAACGAAATTTACTGGATATTTCAAACTTTAACAAATAAAAAATTGAAAAAGTTAAGGCGTGCAATATTATTTAGCCCCCTTTACTTTCAGTGCAGCAAACTCTCTCCAGAAGTTCAGTGAGGATCTCTGAATGATCCAATGTTGACCTAAAATGACTAATGATGATAACTAGAATCCACCTGTGTGTAATCAAGTTCCAGTATAAATGCACCTGCACTGTGATAGTCTCAGAGGTCAGTTTAAAGCGCAGAGAGCATCATGGAAGAACAAGGAACACACCAGGCAGGTCCGAGATACTGTTGTGGAGAAGTTTAAAAGCCGGATTTGGATACAAAAGATTTCGCCAAGCTTTAAACATCCCAAGGAGCACTGTGCAAGTATATAATATTGAAATAGGAAGGAGTATCAGACCACTGCAACCCACCAAGACCTGGCCGCCCCTCTAAACTTTCAGCTCATACAAGGAGAAGACTGATCAGAGATGCAGCCAAGAGGCCCATGATCACTCTGGATGAACTGCAGAGATCTCACAGCTGAGGTGGGGGAGACTCTGTCCATAGGACAACAATCAGTCGTGATACTGCACAAATCTGGCCTTTTATGGAGAGTGGCAAGAAGAAAGCCATTTCTTAAAGATATCCATAAAAGTGTCGCTTAAAGTTTGCCACAAGCCACCTGGGAGACACACACTAAACATGTGGAAGAAGGTGCTCTGGTCAGATGAAACCAAAATCAAACTTTTTGGCAACAATGCAAAACGTTATGTTTCATGTAAAGCAACACAGCTCATCACCCTGAACACACCATCCCCACTGTCAAACATGGTGGTGGCAGCATCATGGTTTGGGCCTCGCTTTTCTTCAGCAGGGACAGGGAAGATGGTTAAAATTGATAAAGATGGATGGGAGCCAAATACAGGACCATTCTGGAAGAAAACCTGATGGAGTCTGCAAAGACCTGAGACTGGGATGGAGATTTTGTCTTCCAACAAGACTGATCCAAAACACATAAAGCAAAAATCTACAATGGGAATGGTTCACAAATAAAAATATCCAGGTGTTAGAATGGCCAAGTCGAAGTCCAGACCTGAATCCAATCGAGAATCTGTGGGAAAGAACTGAAAACTGTTGTTTCACAAATGCCTCTCCATCCAACCTCACTGAGCTCGAGCTGTTTTGGGTAAGGAGATGAATGGGCAAAAATTTCAGTCTCTCGATGTGCAAAACTGATAGAGACATACCCCAATCGAACGTACAGCTTCTACATCCGCCGCAAAAGGTGGCGCTTAGACAAAGTATTGACTTAAGGGTCTGAATAATTTTGGCACATCTAATTTTTCATTTTTTTTTTTATGTTAAAAAGTTTGAAATATCCAATATGTTCCTCGTCTCCACTTCATGATTTTGTCCTTAATGTTGGTGCTTCTTCCCAAAAAAATTACCGTTTCATAATCTTTATGTTTGAAGCTCGAAATGTGCGTGTTAGGTCGCAACGTTTCAAGGGGGTCAATACGTCTCAAGAAGGCACTGGTATTTATATAAATAATATTTTTCTTTTTTGTGTTGGTTTTGATTTTAGTTTTATTTGGTTGGCATCAAAACTGGTAATTTTGATATTTGGCTACCAGTATAATTTTTTTCCACTTTGGGTAAGCAATCTTAAATAGATAAACCGCTCATATGTTTTATATGTGGCATCTCAAAATTCTATATTTATGTTAATATTGAGACTCATCTCTTGAATTGCCTTGAGTATTGTATAGCGCAGGTTATGTGAAAGGTACCACCAACCTCCTGGAGGGCTTAGAATTCTACCCACAGGTGCTACGGGATACGGGACAGAGAAGAAGGGGGATTAACATTGTCTTCAAAGAATGAGAAAATATTTTTTTCTTTTAAATAATAACATATTGTTAAACATCCAAAAGGAACAATTGAAAATGGGCATATTTTTAAAGAATTCGGGTCTTCTGGAAGTCCATTCAGTAAAAAGCACATTTAGTTTAATTTATTACCATAACGAAATAATTAACACTTGACCCTGAGCTGTGTCTGCAGACAATCATCAAAGCTTCTACACAATCCTGCTCAGGGTCAGATCTCGGGTTTTCAGATGCAAAACGGACGGCTGGTGAATTTGCATGCAATTTTCCTAAACTCCAAAATGGTCACCGTCCTGTTGGGCAGAGCATATAACGATCAGATGAGAAAGCTGTATGGCTAGATGAGAACTATGCGTCGGCAGACTTTTGTACTCGAAAAAATTAACTGTGTAACTGAGATACTGGCAGATCCCCACTGTCAGTGTTCGCCCAGGACCAAACCATCTGCTGCGCCAGAGATTGTAATCCGTAGAAATACCCAAACTTGGTGGGATGGCCAGGAAATCCCATCGACTTACCTCGGGTGAATAGGACAAACATCAGTCTGACCCTAGGTAGTGCTATAAAGCAGCACTGGGTGTGTTCTTGTGTCACTGTTGGGTTTTTAATCTCCACAACCATAAATGCTAGTTTCCAAAATATGAACTCCTTGATTCTCAGCTTCTATCTCCTTTCTGCTATTTTTGAATTATTTGAAAAATATACTTTTTCAACCTCCATCCTTGGCTGTTGATCTGATTTAGCACACAACCTGGCAGGCATCCTCGTATGCATTGAAAAGTTATGTAAAAATACTTGTTCAATTTGCCAATGGCAAATCAATATATTTCTCTAAGATATTAGTTTAATTAAATATATACTATATTTTTATATGCATTGAAACCAGTACCTGCTGAATGCAAAATGCAAACTTACTTAATGAACCATCCATCACACCACAGGACATTCTGTGTACTATAGTGCTTATTTTGTCAGCCATTTTGATTTGAGTCTTAGTCCCTTTTTAAATTAGTATTACTCTTAATCCTGGTCTCAGATGTACTTTTTTAGCTATTATCCACTATTTTAGTCAACCTTGTCCGGTTTTTTGTTTGGTTGTCAAAGTTTTAGTGTGACTAAATGTCTGAATCATTTTAGCCATGCTGCATAATAGTTTAAATTTTTAAACTTTTTTTTTTCGCTCCCCCACCTTAGAATTAAAAAATGTGTTGTCATTCGAGAAATTTATATTTGCATATTTTGTCTCCTTTTTTTCAGGACATAAAATGAAAAATAAATTTTGGCATAGGTTTTGTTTTTACCTTTTTTAAATGCATTGTAGTTCTTGACTTTTATCATCAACATGGTTACATGCTGATATAGGTTTCCAGTGTTTATCATTATTGAACTCATTGTCATCCCCACTTAAGTCATGGGAAAATGGTCAGTAATGTTTCTTACTGTCACCAACTTTTTTTGTTCATACTTTGTTCCCGCTGACAAAATTAATAGTTGTACGCATACCAAATCTTTAAAAACACATTATCTCCAATAGGGCAACGAGCCATAAATCAAAAAAAAAAAACACTAACTCTTCAACGGTATGCTCCAGAAACCTAGAAAAATTGGTAAGCAGTCTGCGTTATTGGATGTACCACCATGTCTCCTATTAGTGACTCAGCTTACATGAAAAAACATGGCCGCCAGCATCCAATCAAAGTTGTGGTAGCAGCTTATAACGTGTAAATCGGACTGGCCTACCTTTCATCTGTTCATACATTGTGTGAACATAAACATACCCACATTTTGTGAAAATTATAGTGCCACATTTTTAGCTAAGAGCTCTGCAACTGTGTGTGATAGAAACCAATTGTATGTTTATTCTGAATCTTTTGCTTAAGTCTGATCAAAAATAAGTCTTAAGGCAGGTTTACATCGTGCGATTTTTGCCGTCGTATGAGTTTCTCAGGCGTTTCTTTTTTTTTTTTTTTCTCTTGGGAGAAAATTGCAGCTGCTTGCATGGTCCGGGGCTCATACCATGTGACAATAATTACGGGCAGATCCGAGAACGTCACGAGCACCTCCCGACCTCCTGATAATTTTCAACACAGGTCAAAAAAAAAACAAAAAAAACCCGGGTCTCTGTCATTTAAATTTGTGGTGTATGTGTGGTTGAACGAGAACGATTTGGAGATCCATCTGAAGTTGATTTATGTATATTGACATTATGTATATAAATAGTCCTATATAGTAATTTTTTGAGTTTAATTATACAGGCGCGATTTGTTTATTGGTTATCCGAATTGTGCCAATTTGCCTTTCAGCTTTCAGAAGTAGCCTACTTACCTCGCTTGTTTTGAAGAACAGAAAGTCCATGCTTTTCCTCTGTTTTCAGCCATGTCCTTCTCTTTGTTTCTTTTTTTGTTTTTTTTGCAACATGTTTATCTTAGCAATATTTCTCATCTGTTTTTGCCATAGTGAGCGTTTCATACCGCGTACATTGAGATTTGTTCATTCAAATGATTTGTTCAAATGGCAGATTCATCAGATGTTCATAAATGGGCTAATGAAACTGAGTCAACCATCTCGTTCAAAACACAGAATCAATCAGCAATGAATTGGCTGGTTGCTGTTTGATGCACTGTGTTTTCGCCTAAAATGTAAGTGACCTAATATTATTGTATTTGCTTATTGAACTGTTTACAGAACTATTAAACAGGTCTAATGGTGAAAACGTTGTGTGATGTTGCCTAACTAACTGTATTTTAAATATAAAAAAAACTTTCCATTTTGAATTTTTACCTCAGGATGCTGAATTTCTTTGCGCGTTTTGATTTCTCCATGGAGAGGCTGCGTGAGCCTCGCCTCAGGCAGCGCTAACCTTATTCTGTCAGTATATGCATTATATACAGTCGCTATATCCACTATTCCGCCACTTCCTAGTAAATGTAATAAATCACGATAACACTTGCGTTTTGTGGTTACATCGTTATTTTTTGATTACGTTTTTGATGTTTGAATCATGTTACTTGTCTGGCCGTTAATGTCGAGTATGGCACGAAATGTAATGCTTACATCAAGTATGTAAAATCGCAGTAAATTCGTTTCATTTGTTTACTGGCCTTCGACATTTTCGGGTACACTCAATCGTGACGTCCAGGGCTCACGACGTTCCGACCTTCACAATCGCACCGTGTTTATGGCCTTTGCCTTTATTTTATGATGAATAATTTCTATTCTAAAACAATGGGGACACCAAAACCACTATTTTGAAAGAAGAACACTGGAAACCTCTGAAACTTTGAGCTGGGGGCTGATGACAATTACTTGAACATCAACATTGAATGAGGGACATTAAACTGGAAATCAAATGTATGTTTTACCTTTTGTCTTTTCTTGTTAGAAGCTGCTTTAACAGAAGCAGACACCTGGGGAAATTCGTTTGAGCATTCTATATAGTTCTTTTTTTCCTGTTTAAAAACCCACACTGTAAAAGCGGCTTTTTGGGACACCCCCAATTTGCCCATTGTGTAAAGGGAAGGCCTACTATAACTTAAAGGTGGGGCCGGGGACCCTCCGTGCACCCATTCGTTCTCTAGTGCCCCTCGACCCTTCACACAACCCCACCAACCACAACTTTGGCATGGTCAAGGACACTATCATGACCGAACAAAGTCGTCTATTCAAACAACCCCCGGACCAATTATGGTTTTGTTCAACAAGCCTTGCAAAGCTATAAATTAATTTAATTTGGCCATCCGGCAACTTTACCCACTGGGCACTAAAAAAACTTCCGTGAAAGTGTCGGGAAAAAAGTCTGGACATGGAAGAGAAGAAAATCGGTGAATAAAGTTTCATTTTATTTTTGTTTTTCTTTGGTTTGCACAAAATTAGTATGTTGTAAAGCTTCATAAAGGTAAAGGTAACTTTACTGAAAAACCAAATAAAAAAAAAAAGTATTCAAGTAATTGTAATCCCAAGCCATCAACAAAATCTGGAAAAAAAGTAATAGTATTCATGTTTTAATGGTAATTTCCCCCAACTAGGGTGTCGGGACCCCCGATTCTTCGGCGTGGCCGATTATCGGCGGCCGATATAAGTCATTTTTATTGTTTAATCGGCCCATCGGGCCCATTTTTCAAAAACAACCGATTTGCAGATTTACGTTATTTTTTTTAAAAAACCCATTTTATTTTGAAACCTCATGGCGTCGAACTTATGGGCCACACTGACCACTTCCAGCCACCTCAAGTCAGGAAGCGGCACCGCTATGTGGGGGCAATTCAAGGAACTTAAGGGGCCCCGCCCATCGGTTTCCGTTCTGATTTGGTTGGGGGGTCACAGAGGCCTCCTGGGGCCAATCAATTACGGGGCCTGGCGGGCGGCTGGGAAACATTGGTTTCCGCTCTCCCAACCCACCGACAAACCAGGGCACAGGGGAGGGGGAGAGCTGCTTTTCAAGGTGGGATTCATCCTCCAACCACTGTTCAATAAGTTAGCTTCGACCCGGTAAAAAAGGAATTGAAGTTAAAACGTTTTTTGTGTTTCCGTTTGAAGTTGCAATAAAAATTCAAACTACCACTGAAGTTGCCAAAAAACCCTAAAATTATAATAGGCATTTATGATTGGACAAGCCCCGCCCCCGAGCCGTTAATTGTGATATTCCCTGTAATGTTATTTTCCACGGTCCCCTTCAATGTCCGTCATTGCCAAGGTGATATGGCCCGTTAAACGGGATACAATAATCCAGTGCTGGAGATTAGTGCACAACTAAAACATACTTCCTCCTACTTCTCTCACCAATTCGGCCCAAAACTTAACGTTGTATTGTCGGGAAGAAGATTATTTCAACACACGCTATGATGAATTCCATCGATACGTTCAAGTCTGCTGCGTTTTTTTTTTTTTTTTTTTTTGTGAGTGCCTTGCCCTATCTTTGAAAACCCAAGGTCCGGTTCCGTACAGGGGCTTCTAGTACAAAAAAAAACATTGCGCCCTATTTGGAAAAAACCATCATTTTGCCCCCACCCAGCCCACCTTTATTCTATAACATTGATTTGGCACAAAAAAAATTTTTATCATGAACAGATTACAAATTACCATTATTGGCCATTTTGAAAAGAGCTGAACAGGGGCCACCCTCACAAGGCGCGGGGAGTCTGACGGCCCTGGGGGCCGACGGGACACGCCGCGAACGCTCCCCCTATTTTCCTGATTTAGGTATTATCCGGCTCCCAGTCGACCAATCAGTCCAGAACTTTCAGCATTTGGCCATAAGGGCTTGTCGACGGAATTTTGACCAGGAGTGGACTGGGGCGGATTGTCCCCCCCGTTCTGGTCTATGCATCCCTGCCTCTGCTTGAATTTAACTTTATCCCCCGGTGGGGATAATAAAACATCATACAAACCCGGCTCTGACGTCCAGATCTGAATTCCAATATGATTCGCGATATCGCGATCCGATTTTGAAGCGCATCGAAACAGTGAATCATTTTGCGATGCCAAATGGTTTAACATGATTCGGAGTTTCAAAAAAGCTCCATTGTGTTCTCTTTGCTCGCTTTCTCGATGTAATTTGTTGTTTGAAACCACCGTGGACATTAAAATCATTACAATTAATAGGCTCTAACGTAGGCTTTACAATGTTTTTATTAAAACTGAGATCACACTCCCCAAATACACAATTTCCGTCGTATTAAAAAACACTTTTCATAAAATTTTTCAAAAGCACCCCCCCCCTTCCCCCCCCTCTGTTTATTTCACAAATCGCACCCCCTGCTACTTAAAAAACCCTATTCCAATAACGTAAATTGTCAATAAATCTCACATTTGCACGTTTCTGGATGACGCTGTCCTGTATACTTTCCTAGTTTGTATCGCCGTGCTAAACAGTCAAACTCAAACAAACATTTACACATCAAAAAAAAAAAAAAAAAAAAAAAAAAACACTATTACCAATATGGGTTGTGTGTGATTTTAATGCAATGTCTGGGTTCGCAAAATAAACATGCTAAATATACCACACCACACACACCCCACACATTATCACATATATATATAGAGGAGAGGAGAGAGAGATGACGGGGAGGAGAGGAGAGATTACCTTACATTATTTTCCATTATTTGTTCATTTTGTTGCTTAGTTTAAATTTGCTTTAAGTTTTTTACTTTGTTTATAGGATGGCTGCTTGATGGATGCAAGGTTTTATTTAGTTTACAGAGAATGCTGCTGATGGATGCTCCTCCAAGCACATTTTTATGTTGTTGTTATTATTAATATTAATTGCTGTTATTATGAACAGTTCTCAAGAATTAATTAAAGATGTGTTAAAATAATTTTAAAGAGGGAGAGTCTTTTGTCAGAGGCCTTTTTATTCTTAATTTTGACATTAATTTTTCATTTTTACACTTAGGACACATATCGGTTCAAAAAATATCGGTTTATCGGTCTCCTTGATCTGTAATAATCGGGTATCGGCATCGGCCCCGAAAAAATGCATATCGGTCCCGATCCCCTAATTAAAAACAGAAAAATTTTGTGCTCAACAACCTATAAGTTTTAACTGGAATAAACAGTTTGTAAATGCCACATTTTAGTCTTTTCATTTGATATTGCCTAATGCTTGCCAAACAGACTAAACTGCAATACTTTACAGGATTAACACTTTGCCACAATAATTTTTAAATCCTAAAAATATTTTAGCATTGTTTAAATGTTAACAACATTGTTTAACAGTGTTAAGAATTGTTTAATGTTAACTTAAATTCAGTACATTCTTTTGGATTCCTTCAAGATCACAATATGTAAATATAGTCAAGTAAAAAGCAATATCCTCAACAAATACTTTAATTATGATATGATGCAAAAATATAAGCTCTGATGCACATATAAAAAAAAATATTTAAGAAAACGGCACAATGTGTTGTTGTGACTATGATGTAACTAAAATGCTCTTCTCATATGAACCTAAAACACCAAACAAAAATGTTTCCACAACAGAAAAAATACAGAATACACAAATTAGCATTTTATAATTTTTTTTTTCCCTGAAAGCAAATATAATAAGAACAGATTAAGGAGTAATGGTGGAATGGTTCATCTTACTCAATGGTTCGGGTTTGTACTAGGGCTTTGCAGTTTGGGGGGAAAATATTAACTAATTGTGATTTTGTTTTGACAGATATTGCGATTTGATGTTTGCGATGTTTTTAATTTGTACAAAGTCAAGGCACTTTCAGTTTAATATTTGTCAATTAGTATGCAGCGGGCAGTATCGTCGTAACCTGCTGAAAAAAAAAAAAAAAAAAAAAAAAAAAAAAAACATCACAGAAATTCTAATGGTTTCCCATTTTAAAACAATTAACAAAATAAATTTTAGCGTGTGTTTTGGGCATTATTCCAATAGGAATTACCACGTTGTTCTATTGTTTTCCCCATCTGGACAGGATTACATTCCCACAAATAGAATCCATCCACGTAGGTTACTTAGGCTGATTTATTCCCATTTTTTAAGCATTTGGGATTTTAAGAAAACAAGTATGCTGAATGTTTTCATTTTCATGATCCAAGTGGAAAATTAGCAAAGCAGTTAGACTGAATTTACACTTGTTTTAAGAATGCCAAAAACCAGGCTCGAGTTGACACAGGTAGCGCGCGTGCATTTCACCTCATCTTTTTTTTGCCAGATGCACTCGTGGAAATGTGTGGGTGTGGAAATACGCGCTGTGAGTATAACCAAGCATTACGAGGCTGCCGTGGAAGGGTGGGGAGTGGGGTGGTGCGACGAGTTTTAAATGCTCCTCCGTGAGACCAGCAGAGAGGAGCGAGTATGAGAAGCATTCAGGAGAGACAGGGGAGGGGGACAGGCAGGCTGTGTGTGCGGTCTTCTGGGTTTGGGAATAGCGAACATGCATTATAAACTTCTTTCAAATTAGAATTTCTGTTAGGGGAGATAAAATGTGCAAGATAACGTATATGTACTAATAAAAACATCATAAGAATGTATCTTTTATTTCCAAGTACTGAAAAGCAGAACCGATAAGAGGAGCTCTTGATATGTCCGGTGACGCACCGCCAGTAAAAGTAAAGACACAGGGTTGCGGTTTGATATTTCAGATTTCTTTTGGCTATAAATACGCCGAGGTTGCGCTGTCATAGACATGTATATACTGAAATATCATTCTCTATGATTTGTGGAATTCAGGTGATGCTGTCCTTAGGGCCAAAATCAGGGTTATTTTTTCGTAGCGGACTCTTAATTTTATAATGGCCCTATAGCTCCAAAAGTTGGACACTTTGAGGAATGAAACCGATTGTCAACTTCACACCAGCTTGATCTTTGAATTTTTTCCACAGCAAAAGCTCTTGTCCGTAAACCCCATGGTAAGCAGACCGCCAGTAAGGAAGGTGAAAGAAGGCGTTTTATTTCATGTTTAACGTCTATTATACCAATAAACATGCAGACTGCTGGAAAAAACAAAAAACATGTTTTGAGGGGTCGAGCTTGATTTGTGACACAAAAAAACTTTCACAATAGCATTTTATCACATGGCCGTGTTTCTCTGCCCTGCCCCCGTTTTTTTTGTATAATATTGTCATAACGGTTACTGTTCCAGTGAATAACGGTTTCCAACATTTCATTAGGTAAAATTAGCTTATACAACACATATACTTGTACACTTTTTGTTTGACAATAAAGTTTTGGTTGTTGTTGCCCTTTGCTTGAGTAGTTGGCTTCAATATTCAGATTTGCCAAAGTTTTCATAGTTTAGCTTTATCAGTTACCCCTTTCTTGATCCCTTAACTATTCTGATCTTAAAAATTTGATACCAGTTAACCATTCCCTGATTCATTTACAATCACTATTTCGATTTGTGAAAACATTTCACAGTGCAGTTATGGTCAGATAACGGTTTCACCGAGTCACAGTAACATCTAGGGCTGGGCGATATGGCTGAAAAAAAAACTGTATCACGATATAAGTGTTTTATATCGGTCGAATATAGACTAATTATTGGATATTTTTATGACCTATTTAAAAGAAGGACCAGGAGAAAAAATATATTACATTTAAACATTTTTATTTTAAACTTGAAAGGATTAGTTCACCTCAAAATGAAAAATTTCCTAATCATTTACGCACCCCCAATGACATCCAAGATATCAATGTCTTTCTTTCTTCAGTGTAAATGAAATTAAGTTTTTTGAGGAGGAAACAATAGCAAACCAACTGAGGTTGGTTGCCATTGAAGTCCATTACATGAAGAAAAAATCCCTGAAAGTGTTGTTCCTCAAAAAAATTAATTTCTTTTCCACTGAAGATACAGAAAAGTCTCATTTGCGTCAGGCTATTTTTAGCTGTATAAAACAGTTCGTTTTGCTGTGCTTGATATTGACAATTGATGTGTCCTATCATATTAATTTTAATCTGTTATCTTAAATAAGAACACACTGGTTTGTACTGCAAACAGTTTTACCGTTTACCCTGCACGTGGCGGTTATTCTCCTCGTTATTTTACCTATAGCGGCTAATGAAACGGAAGTCTCACCCATAGACTTACTTCAGCGTTGAGGAAAAAGGTGGATGACGACAGCACGTGTGATTATCCCGGTAGTTAGGACATCGCACAAGATTTGTGTCAACACAGAAAACATTTCATCACTGGATAGGTTTTGTTAGTTTATTTAAAGTGTGGTTATGTCAGCTGAATGTGCTGAACGCTTTTCAGAGAAGATAAGCAAAATCGTTATTTAGTACAGTTCACACCCAGCGATAATTCAGGGAAAAAAAATCTCTGAATGCTTCACGTGAAACTTCGGTAGTCTTTTGTTTCCGACCTATCATCGTGTCAATTCTCAATTGATTTGATGGTAATATCCATTTAGTAGTTAATATGCGCGAAGGAGGGAGGGGAACGCAAGACAGTTTGAAGACTGAGAGTGCGCTGCGGCGACGAGGACGGAGGATCTGTGAAAACTGTTTTTTTTTTTTTTTTTATATATGGTATTATGTGTTAAATTATATATGCATATATTTTCAGTCATAACTTATGATGTTGTGTGTGCATCAGTGTACTCAGTGCATTTGCGCATAGGACAAAATGTTGAGCACAATTGTTTCAACGCACGGCAAATTGATCTTTCTTCTTCATTTTTGATTTATCGTGGCCTGATAAAGAGTAGCTATTCTTCTGTGAAGTGTAAAAAGTTCTGTTCCGGCGTTATTTATGTCATTATGTTTTTGTAAATATTTTTTCTAAGCTTCTGTAATACAATTTAATTTTGTAATTACGACACATATATATATATATATACACACACACACACACGTGCATATATTGCTGTAGATTTAATTATTATTATTGTTATTTACTATGATCATTTTATATTTTTATTTTGCACATTTAAGGTGCCCGTATATGCTGTGTGCTTTGGGTCATTGTCTGTTGGAAGGTAAAGCGTTTCTTCCCGTTGGAAACTTTCTGGCCAGAAGGCAGCAGATTTTTCCAAAAGAATTTGACAGTAATTTTTTTCCCCATCCATATTTTTTTCTATTCTGACAAGTGATCCCAGTAAATGCTGCAGTGAAACACCCCCATAAACAGGATATTACCACCTCAAGCGACCAATACTTAACTGTGAAGTTTTTTACAGATCAGAACAGTGATGTCAGTGACGTCAGGGACCAGCGAAGGTCAGCTGACCAAAACAGACATATGAAGGTTTCACAGTTTAGATTAGTGATGTTAGTGATCCTGGGAAGGGTCAGCTGACCCGGTAGTGAACTGTGAAAGTTTTCACAGATCAGAATAGTTAAGTTAGAGGCTCAGGGAAGGATCAGCTGACCCAAACTTAATCCTCTGGAGTCTAAGGGTATTTTGGGGCCTGGAGAAGTTTGTCATGCCTGGACATTTGGGTGCTTTTTTTCAGTTTCGTATAAATATCTAAACTGGCTAAAGTCTCATCTCACTGTAATCAGCACAAACTGGGCTATACTAATATGGTAAGCAGCATGTATGTAACAGGATTGTCGCGCTTTGAGAAAAACAAATGTTATGCGTGGTTCAGTGACAACACTAAAAATGTAACACACTTGAATAAGCGCAATTATAACACCAACACAGAACGCACATTGGTTTCGGGCGGCCTTTGAGAGTACTCGAGCTAGTTAGCTCTAAGAATTTTCACTTGTTAAAAATTTATAGTGATAAACATGTCATCTGTGTTACTCCCTCACAGAAAACAAGTATTGCATTTACACTTTTCTAAGACACTTTTTGTTGGGAAAAGTCCATATGCGAGCTAGGCATCAAATATCATGACTATCAATGGATTCACACCGGAGAAGACAAAGACCCACATAATGAGCTGCATAATGAGCCTTTCAGTCAGGCTGTGGTGAATGAGCGGGGAAGAGGTTTCCAAGAAAGAAGGTGGAGGCCCAAATAAATGTATACAACTGTATGTTTGTAGTTTATTTAGAATAGATTTAAACTGGCCCACAACATAAAGTTAATACTTCCCCACTTGTGAGTGCAGTTAAACCAGTTTATTAGGGGACCATCAAAGATGACTTTCTAAACTGAATTTTTTTGCATCATTACTCCAGTTCACACAAATAGCCTTCAGAAAATCCTTTTAAACAATCTTATTGTCTACAAAAAACATTTATTGTTATTATGTATTATTATTATTATTAATAATGTTTTAAAAGAGCTGAGAAATTTTTTTTTTTTTGTTTTTTAGGGGGGATAATTGAACAGAACAAGGCAGTGTTTGGTAAATTTGTTAAAGTTAGCATTTATTTGTTAAATTTATATTATTTACATCACAGCTTTTGAATTGTTATAGTAGTGATTATTGTTATTGACACTTCATAATATTTCACTTGATTATACATTGAATCAGGAATTAGAGTTGGGAACAAAAAAAAACGTGCTAACTACAGCTAACAATGTTTGCACACACCGTTATGTGAAAACTAAGATACAATTACTATAAAATAAATAAAAAGGGGACTTACGTCATGTTTATGATCTTCTGCTGGATAAAAGTGCTTCATTCTTTTTCGGAGGAAATCCACAATCTCAAATCCTCAACACACATCACATCCTTTTTGGGAGGAATTATGACTTATTCCTTCTCAGTCGCGTGAACGCAAACAAGTAAAATAAAACAAAACCGTTCGGAACAATCATCACACGCGTCGGTATCTGTGGCGTGGTGGGCACATGCTCTATACACACGCGCGCACGACACAACGCACTGTAGGACCCACCCCCCCCCCCCCCCCCCCCCCCCCCCCCCCGCCTGGGAAACATGAATCTACAACAGCGGCGGTTCAGCGCTTGTATGGGTCGGTAGTCGCGAGGGGCGTCTGGTCGCAGTAGGAAGATAAATGATGAGCGGAAGCCACGATGAACAACACCCAACACGGGGATTCACGCGTTGTTTTGTGCACGTAATCGGATTACTGTATCACAGAAATATTTGTGTTGGCCAGCACTTGCATTAGTTTAAAAGATAGGACCTGTAAGGCTTATATAGATAGCTCTCTCTCATGTGCTCATTTCGTTGACGTCTTCACTGAGTTTACAGTTCATTTTAAGGACAACTGTGGTAAATGAAGATCAGGAACAGACAAAAGGCTGCAGAAAGCACACCTTGTGTGTTTTCTTTATTTTATAAAACATGCACCACCAGTTTTGTTGTATTATGTCTGTATACAACAAAAGTAGGACCACTTTACCGCATTCAATTGATGTATTGCACTTTATCGGTACGATCAAGAATGGAAAGTGTTAATTGTAAGTTCTTTTTCGGGGTAATCAGGAAACAATGCCTCTTAATACCATATACGCGTTAATCGACTTCAGCGGGTTAACTGTGACAGTTTTCACAGATAAGAATACGTGATGTACATGACCCAGGAACGGGTCAGCCTGAACCCGGAACGTAGTGAACTGTGAAAGCTTTTACACAGAATCAGGAATAGTGATGTTTAGTGACCCTGGGAAGGGTCCAGCTGACCCCCATAACTAAATTGTGAAAGTTTTAACAGATCAAAATAGTGATGTACATTACCCAGGGATAGGGTCAGCTGACCCGGGAGGGAAACTGTGCAAAGTTTTTTTTTACAACCCCCAAGATCAGAATAGTGATGTTAGTGACCCTGGGAAGGGTTGGATAACACAAACTGAACTTGTGAAAGATATTCACAGATCAGAAATACAGAATAATGTTTATGACCCTGGGATGGGGTCAGATGACCAATACTTCACCATCTGAAGTCGGCAAAAGAGGATAACGCGGTTTGAGGCAAATTCTCATGATAAGACCGAAAATAACTTAAATTACACTTTCAGTTTTGATCATTACTGCTAAAAGCAAATACATCAAACTAATCGTAAAAGGGTTTACTTTTATTTGTATACACACATGATAACACCAAAACTTTGTGCATTTATTAAAATAAAGAAAACAAAACAGAGTGGGCTGTCGGCAGCCTGGTCTGCAGGCTCTGCACACGTGATATTCATTTAGAAACGAGTCATTAAATAGATATGTACTGTAACTCCAGCTGAATAATCAACACAGAGACCATGAGAGAGATATCTAATAAGCTTGCCATGTTAAACTGGGAAACTAAGACAAGTGCTACCAAAAAACAAATATTCGGTGATAAAGTAATCCACATGAAAAACAACGCGGATGTCCGTCTTTCAAGTCCCCTTTTCATTATTTTTTTTTTTTTTTCTTTATTTGAATGCCAAACACGCCACGCACGAGCGTGCTATTGGTATTATAGGCATTTCAATGTGAAGCTCGCGGCGGAGTCAACGCCCTTATCAGAGCAACAAAGCAGCGAGTACTGTACTTCACTTTTTTTAAATGTTACTGTGTTCGCTTTGTGCGCTGAGAGGCAATAAAAGCATAAGTCACCTCAATAACGACTGCTGAGAGGAATAAGATTTGGGTTTCCTCTACAGAAGAACAACCGAAGCGGCTGGACCCGAGCAGAGATAAGAACATGATGTAAGTTCTTTTTTATTATTATTTATTGTATTAGTTTGCATATAACTTGTACACATTTTACTAGTTAGACTTTGTCCAAACTATAATTCCTGAACTACCATGTATAATCAGGATGAAACATTATGAAGTGTCGATTTACATCCTCTCAATGTTTCACGATGCCAGGATGTTTTGTTTTTTTTTTTTAAGGTTCGCTAAAATAGACAGCTTCTGGGGGGTGTGTAAATATTTAATGTGCTGATACCTGTCATGGGTGTGTCTGCAAAGAAAAAAAAACATTTAACTAAAAACAAAAGAATAAAATAAAAGTGTATCAAGTGTGAGCTGCAAAAAAATATCACTGACAAATAAAGGTGCTATGTGGTAATTGTGGATTCTTTTTTTTCTAAAAAATTACTAATTAGGTATCAGTGACCAATCACAATAATGTTAATAATGCAGTTTATTTGCGTAAAAAGCATGCTTACCTTTTTTATTTCAGATAAATAAACTGTTGCCAAACGAGCCAAGACAATAAGCAGCCACACTGCAGGAGACCCTGGAACCACTTGCGAAGACCCAAGCGAGGCACCCACGCCCATCTCTTCAAAGTCTATGCAAAAAAGTAGGTCCTTCAAAGGTACATTAAACAATATACATTTTGGAAATGGCACGGTATGTGATGTTTCAGTTTTAAAATCTATTTTAACATTGGAGCACATGAGACTGCAGTTATTTGTTCCAAAACTACAGAAAAAGTTGCACATTGCTAAAGCAGTAATACTCTGTGAAAATATTTTTGTTCTATCGAAACATAACTGCTTTTCTATTTGAATATATTTTAAAAAGTGAATTCTATTTCTGTGGATCAAAGCCTTAAAATTATCAGCATCATTACTCCAGTATACTCCAAGTGTAACAATATACACTATTACCCATTTAAAAGCTGGGAGTCAGTATAATATATATATCTATATAACTAATATATATATATATCATATATATAGATATATATAATATATATATAATATATATATAATATAATATTAGTCGATATATAATTTTAGGGCCTGGGACGGTTACCGCATTACCGCGGTGCACATGACGCCTACAGCGGTCATAAACCTGTAAACGTGCCTCACTGCACAAAAAAAAAACTGACTATTGACTATTAGGCCTAGAGTACCTGTGTAATGGTTTGTAGCATATATAGTGCATTCATTTCATTTTCCTAAAGGCACTAAAGATACAGGAGGACTGATCATGACGAAAGCCAAAAACGCAGGACCTTCAGTTTTTTTATTGCACGTGCTTATTCTGCCGTAAACAAAAGCACTCTACCGTGGTTGCGCAGCCCGACAAGTTGCGCATTTAAGATACTATTCCATCGAAACATGGCATTTATAATGTATGAATATATAAATATGTAGACATATAGGCTAAAATTAATATAATATGATTTTAAATAAATCTATAATATATATAAATATTATTGTATATAATATATTTTACGATATTTATATTAACTTAGCCGATAGCTGTGCGTGGCTTTGGTATCAGGTGTGTTCAAGGCTTAATTAACGAATGCGATTTAATTTAACAAAAGTGTCGCTGCTCAACAATACCGTCATGGTTTTTTAAACTTATAAATATTATTTATATTTTCTTAGTTATAACTATTTTTATGTATTTATACTTATTTATAAGTAAAAAACAACACCAACAAGATTAGTGAGCAGGGCGACACTTTGTTAAATTAAAGATCGTCATTGCGTTAAAATTATAGCGTCTTGAACAACACTGGGGAACAAAGCGCACACCGAGATATAGGCTAAATAAATATAGAAATGTAAAAATATATAATATAAATAATTATTATATATTATTATAGGATTTTTACATATTTATATTAATTTAGGCCTATATGTCTACATACTTTATATTATGCCTATATGCCCTTCGTTAAATAGTGTGCCCTTCATTAGCCCCCTGAGACAAAAGAAGCGCAACACGTAATATCTTATAATAATATTAATATAGCGGAACATGTACAAATAGTAATATTAAAAATATACAATCATATTAAATATACATTCATATATAGTATATAGTAACGTAGGACAAATAACGATCTATGCTGGACTGACATTGGGTAAGAAAAAAAAAAAGAAAAAACATTATAACTTGCTGACCCACAAGAGAATTTGGTGTAGACACAGAGGAAAATTCAGAAAGTATTTGCGGGAAGGAAGCCCTGGATCTCCCACGCAGGACCCTCTTGTCTCGGAGTGGCGGGACAATAGTGTCCGATTCCCTCTGCTTCCAAAAGTAGCCACGAAAAATATATGACCATGGTTGCGCTACAAGCATTACACCCCAGAACGTGTGTTCAGGTGCTGCACGGTAACGTCGTTACGTCTTTCAGGGCTACCTAAACATGACAAAGTGAAGACATGCTAGTTTTTCTAGTGCCCCCCCCCAAAAAATATGAAGGACGGGATGTAAACCCACTAGCAGCCTTTCGTTTTGCCAGCACTTTTTTTTCAGGACATAAGTTCTGTTCGAAATGTGCTTATTTTAAAGGTGAAATAATAAATGTTAAATTACAAAGTTTTCCTTATGCTCAATTGCGTAGCTCTCTGTGTGCGCAAAAGTCGTTAGTAGTTTAAAGGATTGTTTGGATGACGAGACTGTAGCCTAATCTGAAGGTAAACAAATGGAAAATAAACATGCAATGGGGTTTGCGGGTTTGCGGTTTCCCGCAAATACCGCGGGAATTATTGCTTTTCACACCGCGGTAAGAAAAAAATTCAATAACCGGCCCAGGACTTATATATACATATATATATATATATATATATATCTATATATATATAATATATATATATGAGTATAGTATAGATACTATAATCTCTATAAACTTTCATTTAGCACACCACGTGATGATAAATACAATAATCATTGTTAGAAACGATTGCTGTTCCTTCAATTAATTTAAACAAATCTCTTCAAAATTAATATAAAATCCTAATAAATGGTTTCTTTTTGAGTAGCACAATCAGAATATTAGACTGATTCTGAAAGATTGTGTGATTGGCGTAATGATGCTAAAAATTCAGATTTGAAAGTCAGCTTGATTGTTCCTAATAACCTGTTCAACTGCCCTTTGGGGGGGGGCCCAAAACGTGCGGAATGCAAGATATTTTGTGGGATAGATTACCAATAGTATTCTTAATCATATACTTACAGAACCTGAAAATAGATACATTTTATTGGGTATCGCCCTGGCAACATTCATTCTTGTACTATCTCCGTGCTCCCTTACGTCGGTCCACATAACTTGACTGAACCGGGGACCTCAAGTTAATGCGGCTCATGTTAACCTGGGGTCTTTGTATTCCAGGCTGTGACTACACAAATATTCATGATAGTAGACGCCTACTCGCCATTTGCCCTTGGAAACATAAAACGTGTCTTAGACAATATATTCAGCAAGTTGTTTATCTAGGTGTTTCGGTGAGTGAGTAAGAACAAAGATGATTTCCACCTAATTATGAACACCGGCAAAAAATGCTTACGGATACAAGGCTCCAGGGTTTGAAGTCCTGTGATTACCAAATGTTCTCTAAGGTGTTTTATGACCTTATTTCAGTGACTTAAAAATTTTAGTTTTTTCCTAAACATGACATAAAGCGCTGTTTTCTCAAAAACACGAATCATGTACATAAATGGCCTATTTACATATTATTGTAGTCCAGTGTTGTACTTACTACTGTGTTTTCAGACCTATAGCAATGTATCTATTATATAAGCAACTGAAAACAAGGGGTGTCACAAAAACTTCTCCAGGCCCCCAAAAACACCCTGAAAACATAGACTCAGAGGGTAACTGAATGAAAGTTTTAACAGCTTCAGACATAGTGAATGTATACATTATCCAGGGAAGGGTCAGCTGACCTGTAGTGAAACTATGAACGTTTATTCAAAGATCCGAATAGTAAGTTGAGTGGACACTGGGCGAAGGGTAGCTAAACCCAACCTGAACTAGCTGCAAGGGTTTTCAACAGATCATGAATTAGTGATGTTAGTGACCCTGGGATGGGTCAGCCTGAATCCCATTACTTAGATTGTGAACAGGTGTTTAACAGATCAGATTAGTTAAGTTAGTGGCTCAGGAAAAGGGTTAGATGACCCAAACTGAAACTGGGAAAGTTTCACACCAGATCGAGACATACGGTAATGGTAGTGGACGCTGGTGAAGGTAAGGCGACCCAAACTTGAACTGTGAAAGTGCTGCAAAGATCAGAATACGGTGATTCTAGTGACCCCTGGGAAAGGTCGAGCTGACACAGTGACTGATCTGTTGAAAGTTTTCAAAGCATCAGAGAAAGTGATGTTACTGACTCGTGATTGTATGATTTATTGGAAAAACCAGTTATCTGAGCCAGTAAACTGCACTGCCGTTGAAACGTTTTCACAAAGTCGAAACTAGTTGAATGTAGCGAATGTAATCAGGGGAATGGAGTGACAAAGTGACCAAAATTTTTAGAGGATCAGTAACTAAGTTATAGGGCAATGCAAGAAATGGTGCTTAGACGACATCAGAAGGCGGCTAACACGTATGAAACGATTGGCAAAAATCTGTGGGACTAGAGTAAGCCAAGTACGCAAGCAAAAGGCACAACAAGCAAAAAGTGTATTGTCAAACAACGTGTACCAAGTAATATGTGTATAAGCTCACTTTTAGGCCTAGATGCAGAGTTGGAAAACCGTTATTGAACTGGGACACAGCCAAATGTATGGACAATCTTATACACAAACCAACGGAGGGCAGACGTGCGCAAACGTCTCGTGAATCGCGCATGCGCACATCTCGAGTTGTTGATTAACCTGCACAGCGCCCTCAGTGTGTGGACACACTCTGATTGCACCACCGTGGCCAACTTAGTCAATCGCCACTTGCAGCTCAGGTGAGATTCCCCCAAAATGTCATAGTTGCTCGCCAGGAACTGATTTACACACAACATACCACAGACATACCTCATACACACCCCCCCCCCCCCCTACCCCCCCGCTCCACACACACACATATACACAACACACACACACACACGCCACACAGCACAACCATATCTAGTATATATTGACTTAGGGCTGGTCAAATGATTAATACACATCCAAAAGTAAAAAACAAGAGTTTGTGCTACCATTTAACTATATGTGTGTAGGTAACTGTGTGATATTGATTATGTATATATAAATACACACCCCATGCATGTATATATTTGTAAAGAAGCATATGTTACTGTTTTATAGTAGTTAACAATATATTTATATATAGAATATAAAAAAGATAAGATTTTATAACTATACTAAATGTATATATAAATGCTAAATATTTTCTAAACTATACTAAATTTATATAGTGTGTGTCTTTGATCAATAATACATAATAATAACGTATCTACCCGCTGTACACAGGTCTTATGAATCGACGCCAATCAAAGCATTAAAATTATAGACAGAGTGTACCCCATTCATTATACTAGGCTGTGAGGGGTCTATATTCTGTCCCGCCACAGTGTCATAATAAAGCCGGGAAGATATCATGTATACTTCTTGACCACGAAGTTATTTAATGTTGTGTGTCATGCCATTGCTTTGGCAAGTATTAGTAAACAAATAAAACACCCCTGGAAAGGCTTATTATGACTTATCAAGTCTGTGCTGCTTGTTTACAAGTGAAGAGTCGCGACACATTGCGAACCGCACTACTTGCGATTTCAGCGCGGATGAGCGGTATGTATTGTCTGCGCGTCTCCAGTGCGGCTCCATTCCAAAGTAAATGCAGTGAACTCCACTGATTTATTGAAGGTGCTGAGTTTAGCCCCGTTTGGGAATGCCAAAGGGCCACCAGTGATGCATAATTTGCCAGATTTGAATGAACTTCTAAAAACATTCAATGGGGCAAGAATCTACTTAATGAATGCAAATCCTGTAATGTTTGTCAACCTGTTTTCACAGAAGCTGGAAGTTTTCCACCAACATAAAAGTTCAATCTGAAGTTGTCCAACAAAATAAAAGCCGAGGCTTTCTCTAGTCACAGCATGGCCTAACAATTAACAGCATGCACAGAGAACAATAATGTACAGGCAAAGGCAAGCATCCCTCGTTCGGAAGGGAATAGAGAACAAGAAAAGCAGAATGTAAATATTGGACGCGGGCCACGGGGTTTCGGTTTTATATAGAAATGTATGGTGCTCATCAGGAATGCTATGACTTCAAAGTTTTGATCGCCTTGTTTACCACACCTTATAATTGCTGATCCATAAGCGACCCACCTGCCTGTGCAGAGAGTGAATTTGCCTAGTCATTCAGCCTGTTTTGTTCGTCAGGCAGGTTGTATCTTTGTGTCTTTCATCTGTTATAGTGCATTAAAATGCAGTGGCTTTGGGTTGCTAATTTTCAAATGGCGTTTTGGATTTGTTTTTATAAAATGACTGTTATGTTTAGTTGTTGTAGTAGTTGCAAAAAACAGATTTCATGGCAAGGAAAAAATATTTATGACTGAGTAAATTTTCCTCAAGTTCAACAGGCCACTGGCAGATGTGAAAGAGTAGTTTTAGGCCCTGCTTGCGACTGTAGGTTAGGGCAAACCCCTACTTTCAAAATGGCAACGGTTGCAGCCCGGTTTACGTTTTGGAACCTACTGGTCCGTTCGGTTCGCTTCGGTCAAAATACTCTGTTACTTTTTACTCAGGCGTGGCTAAGAGCAGGTGCAATGTGTGTTCACTATTTGTCTTAATACTGTCAACAAAGTACATATCCTCCATCCATTTTCTTTATTAACAAGGGTTCTACATTTTTAGCTGTCTGTCCCAGGCCGACATGGCCTCAACCCTCTAAATACCTACTGCAGACTAAAAATGTTTGAAATCACACTTTTCACCAGTCAGCGTACCTGAGTAAATTCAAGGCTCAAATATATTTTCCAACTTACCACAGACTACTATAAGCACTGCGAGTTTCATGCAGGCCAGCCAGACTTGACATGCAACTGGATTTGAAGCACCGGAAGCACGTGGAATAAGCGGCATAATCCTTTCCAACTGCTAGTTCACTTGAGCGGGAGGGGCCTCTCGCCCTGTTTTAGACTTCTCCCTTACTTTTATATTTTAGACCTCAATTTAATTAGTGATGAAAAAAAATTTGCTGCGCTGGTGGAAGGTATCAACACGAGACCGTGCTACCCGCGACTGTCACGAGCAGGCATTCGGCGACAGTGTTTTGTTGTCCCACCAGCAGCAGCGGCAGCCTGAACAGTTCTCTGTGCAAATACGCATAATAGGCCTCAAGCTTACACGCATAAGTACCATCAAAAAGTAATTACCATAAAATATGGACAGGGGGAAATAGTAAGGAGATATTTGAATTATTTACCAATAAACTAGTGTTTTCTGAGTCTGTGTGCAAGGATGAAGATGCTGATCCTGACTCGCCATCTTATTAGACGCGCTTTTGAGAGAGTGCATCTTTTACTGGATTATGATTATAATGAAAGTTTTTTGTTTTTGACTTTGTTTTATTTCGATTTAAGTAATCATTTAAAGCTTTTCTATAGGATATATATTATCTCCGTCTGTGAGGCATGTTTTCACTGAGTTTCCTGGTTAGTTTTTGTACTCCTGGTAAAGCTATCTGAGATGCAGAAAGCGCATAAGTGAGTTGTTTTCTTTATTTTATTAAAAGCACGAAGTTTTGTTGATATTGGCCAGTGCACACCAAATAAAAAGACCCTTTGCAGTTACGAATTAAGTCTTATCATTTACCTTTATGTGCCAAAATAAGGCCATGTTGTAGTATGCGGATGAAAAAATGCAAGTGATCATCGCGGGCGTCTCCATGTCTGAAGTGCCTCCGCACAAACTATTGGATATAGCGCCACAGATTAACTGGATTCGTAAACAGGGTAAACATTGTATATGCGTTGAACATGTTTTATATCTATAGGTTTTACTGTTAGGCAAATTGTGCATGACATATGAGAAGGCTGAAAATTGATCAAAACATAGGCCTCATCTGTGTCTAGCACTGGGCCTTTGGTCGATTTGCTTTTACAAAAGAAAAAAAAAAAAAAACTAAAATTATATTTAACAAACGAAAAAAAGCTCCAGCCGGGTTTCTAAATTCAACTTAAAAAAAACCCCAAACGAAATAATAACCATGCTATTACATTACGAAAACTGAACTATTTTGATAGCTAGGGACGAAGTCAGCTATTCAGCATGCGCTTCCCGTTTGGGACTTTGTTTGGCGGTTCAAATGAGACACTCAGGGTACGTGAAAATGTCACGGTTTCAAAACCATTAATTGTTGCGCCTGCGTTTCATTATAGCGATGCTGCCATAAGCGGTATGCTGTCGGTTTTCCACGTCTCCCCTCGAGATGACTGGAAGAAGGAATCCCCTTGGAATGAGTGCAGTTGCAGCGAGTGAACACCTGATCTGCTCTGGACTTGCACAAACTGCAATGCAATCATTTTCCAAAAATGTCATTTATGTGAAAAATATGGAAGTCCGTTAACGCCCTGTTAACCACAGACCAGAAAGAGCGCTGAAGATGGGCGCTGAAAGAAAGAAAAAATAATGCCAGCAGGCAGAATATTTATAGTGAATATTGATTTGGGGGTTTATATGAACAGAGTTTCTGAGGGGAGCTTCTGAAAAAGTTTCGTGGTATAATTTCCACAAAGCTTGTCAGAACATCATCCTGTTTTTTGCTTCAATCTGGGGTATTAAGATTAAATTTAATTATGTGTATGATTATTATTATATAACTAAATGATATGAAAGATATAAATACTATGTATATGAATTAATTATAACTCAAAAATAACGATAACGGTTCCTTAATTACAGATTTAGGTTAAATAAAGGTGTCAGTCTTAAGTTGTTCTTTTTGAGAGAAAACAAATCCAAAGCAAAAAAATAAACTAATTCCACTGTTTTCGAATATTTGTATGTTGCTCACAAAAGCAAAATAGTATTTTGTCCCAACAGGAAAAAAATTCTTTTTTTACACAGTCATGTAAAAAGCAACACATTTCAGAGCTGTAACAACAATACCCGTGATACTGCATTGAAACGTGTGAAATATATCCTCTATCGTATTCTACAACAGCAAACAATCAAGGCGCCTTATCACTAGTTTTATTTCGATCTTGCCAGTTCATTTAGTAGCTTTATAGCCGTACATTGCGCATAACCAACATGGTTGTCGCTAAAACCCGCGTGCAGCTAAACTCTATTCAACATGAGATTTACATTCTGTTTACTCACAAAGTACTTGCTTTTAATGGCGGATATTAATGTCTGCACCTTTGAGTGCAGGTGATGAAACGGTTCAGAAAACGCATGCGGTGCTGCAGCCTACGAGCTGGAGGTCATGAAGAAGCAGATCTGGTCCTGGAGCAGAGGAAGCCAGCGCGATGGAGAGCGGAGAGATCGCGGGAGGAAACAACCTCCCGGGCTGATGCTCGCAAGTCGACGAAAGTATCCAGTGTGCTACAACAGTCCCCCACCCTACCCGTGTGTTTCTCTGCCACAGGACAGTGCAATCGCAGGACGGCGATCTGCTCCAGTCCTTCACTCCGGCGCAGGATTACTTCCCACGGATCTCTGGGGCATCCGCAGCGGATGACGCAAGCCAGGCCTGGGGTGACGGACTTCTACTTCTCCGGCCCTTGAGATCCACACGAAACCGCTCGCTCCGCTACGCGAGATGCAACGCCCCCCCGATGCCGTGATCGCCGGCGACTCCATCGCCCCGACACGTCCCTGCTTAAGCTAGCTCTGGCTGCTCACAGTGCGGCACTCACCGGTTCCCTGGTGCTCGTGACTTGAGTTCAGCGCATACTCCACATCCTGAAGGGCCGACGGAGAGCCTGCGAGCAGTCGCGTTTCATGTACTGGGGGTAATCTGGACCACGCAGCGGCAGAAGGAGACGTGTGACAAGGGGGGAGTGAACACATCGACTGCTCGAGACGGTTCATAGCACGCTATCACCGTGGCGACGATCATCGAAACAGGACCACTGCCCACGTATCAATGAGACCACGGAAGTTCAGCGGACTTTGCCTGAACAACGTATTGGTATTGTCATGGTGGTTAAAGAACAGAAATGCTCTTTGTTAATAATTGGATCTTTGATGGGAGCGTCCTAGGATTTTTGCGCTGATGGCCTGCACCCCAGCAGCGTCGGAGCGTCTTCCTCCGAAACACATTCCAGGACTCTACACTCCATTGACTAGTTAAGCCAATTCTCAAATAACTGCTATGATGGCTTTTGTTCTTACCGCTTAAATGTTAGAAGCGGGCTCCAAACAAAAAAATCGAGTAGGAGCCATTGGCTCCTATAAGAAAAACTAGGAGCCAAATTATTTTTAGGTGCCATAGAACAACCGGTTTTATTTATTTTACGACATTATTATTTATTTATTTACATTTCAACATTTCAACTTCATACTACAAGTGTGTTTATGACTCATATCTTTTCTTGACTTTATCAGCATTTTTTTAATCCATCTTGTAGATGATCTTGGAAAACTAGCAAGGTCTACTTAAAGTGGGAACTAAATGACTTTTCCAGCTTGAAACCCAGTCACAAAGAATTGTTCATTACACAGAGTCTGTTCCAGTATCATGGATCATAAGCATCACTTGGCCACTGAGGTAGCCGGCTCTCCTACATGAGATATTCTG
>NC_056583.1:8985331-9168106 GCF_018340385.1 Cyprinus carpio
GCTCATCCAGAGTGTTGGGTCTTGCGTCTCTCAACTTTCTCTTCACAATATCCCACAGATTCTCTATGGGGTTCAGGTCAGGAGAGTTGGCAGGCCAATTGAGCACAGTAATACCATGGTCAGTAAACCATTTACCAGTGGTTTTGGCACTGTGAGCAGGTGCCAGGTCGTGCTGAACAACGAAATCTTCATCTCCATAAAGCTTTTCAGCAGATGGAAGTGCTCCAAAATCTCCTGATAGCTAGCTGCATTGACCCTGCCCTTGATAAAACACAGTGGACCAACACCAGCAGCTGACATGGCACCCCAGACCATCACTGACTGTGGGTACTTGACACTGGACTTCAGGCATTTTGGCATTTCCTTTCCCCAGTCTTCCTCGAGACTCTGACACCTTGATTTCCGAATGACATGCAAAATTTGCTTTCATCCGAAAAAAGTACTTTGGACCACTGAGCAACAGTCCAGTGCTGCTTCTCTGTAGCCCAGGTCAGGCGCTTCTGCCGCTGGTTCTGGTTCAAAAGCACACGCCTGTGCACGGTGGCTCTGGATGTTTCCTACTCCAGACTCAGTCCACTGCTTCCGCAGGTCCCCCAAGGTCTGGAATCGGTCCTTCTCCACAATCTTCCTCAGGGTCCGGTCACCTCTTCTCGTTGTGCAGCGTTTTTTGCCACACTTTTTCCTTCCCACAGACTTCCCACTGAGGTGCCTTGATACAGCACTCTGGGAACAGCCTATTCATTCGGAAATTTCTTTCTGTGTTTTACCCTCTTGCTTGAGGGTGTCAATGATGGCCTTCTGGACAGCAGTCAGGTCGGCAGTCTTACCCATGATTGCGGTTTTGAGTAATGAACCAGGCTGGGAGTTTTTAAAAGCCTCAGGAATCTTTTGCAGGTGTTTAGAGTTAATTAGTTGATTCAGATGATTAGGTTAATAGCTCGTTTAGAGAACCTTTTAATGATATGCTACTTTTTTGAGATAGGAATTTTGGGTTTTCATGAGCTGTATCCCAAAATCATCAGTATTAAAACAATAAAAGACCTGAAATATTTCAGTTGGTGTGCAATGAATCTAAAATATATGAAAGTTTAATTTTTATCATTACATTATGGAAAATAATGAACTTTTTCACAATATGCTAATTTTTTGAGAAGGACCTGTATAGTAAACTACTGGAGGACAACAGAAGCAATTTAAGAAATACCTGGAAAGTGCTGAATGAAATTATCAAGAATAAAAAAAGGTAAAACGGGAGACAATAACTATTTTCTGACAAAAGAAAATATAGAAGTTAAGGATATGACCGTAGCTGCAAATGAATTTAATGATTTTTTTGTTGGAGTTGGTCCAGGCTTAGCTGAGGGGTTTGCAAAGACTGGCAGTATAAATGATGTGTTAAGCAAGAATGTAAATATTATTGAATCTATGTTTGTTAAGGAAACTGATGAAAAAGAAATTATAGAGATTGTTAAAACATTTAAGAGTAAAAAGTCAACTGACTGGAATGGTATTGACATGTTTATGATAAAAAGTATTATTGGTTGTGTTGTTAAACCTTTAAAGCATGTATGTAATCAATCTTTGAAAACTGGAGTTTTTCCAGATAAAATGAAAATGGCAAAAGTGATACCAATATATAAGGCTGGTGAAAAACATACACTTTCAGACTACAGACCGGTTTCACTGCTCTCCCAATTTTCAAAAATACTAGAAAAAATATTCTCTGAAAGGCTCGATAACTTCATTACTAAACATAATATACTGTGTGATCAGCAATATGGTTTCAGGACTAATAGGACAACCTCACATGCACTTATTCAATTTGTGGAAGAAACAACAACAGCAATAGAACAAAAAAAATATGCAGTAGGGATATTCTTGGATCTTAAGAAAGCATTTGATACAGTAGACAACAATTTTTTGATTATGGAATTAGGGGGACTGCACTTTCTTGGTTAAATAGCTACTTACATAATCGACAACAATATGTTGAACTGCAAAACCATATTTCAAAGTCAAAGAAAATTACCTGTGGGGTCCCCCAGGGGTCAGTGTTGGGACCATTGTTGTTTAACTTGTATATTAATAATGTAGGGGAGGTGTCAAAAACACTGAAAACCATTTTGTTTGCTGATGATACTAATTTAATCTGTTCTGGAGAAACTATGGAACAACTCTTGAATACAGTGGAAAATGAATTACAAAAGATGAAGAGCTGGTTTGATGCAAATAAACTAACACTGAATTTAAGTAAAACTAAATTTATAATTTTTGGTAATCGTGCCACAACTTTAAACAAAAAGCTTATGATAAATGATATTGAAATAGAAAGAGTAAAAGAACTTAAATTTTTGGGAGTAATAATCGATGAAAAATTATGTTGGAAGCCACATATACATTATATCAAGGCTAAAATATCCAAATCAATTGCTATATTGTATAAAATTAATTACCTATTAAATCAACAAACATTGTACACGTTGTATTGTTCCTTCATACTTCCATACATTACTTACTGTTTGGAGGTATGGGGAAACACTTACAAAACTAATACTGAACCAATATTTATCCTTCAAAAGAGAGCCTTAAGAATTGTAAATAAAACCACCTATTCAGCACCAACTACTCCACTGTTTATTAAATTAAAAGCGCTAAAATTCAGAGATATTGTTGACTTCAAAACTGCACAAATTATGTATAAAATAAATAATCAACAGCTATCGAATAGTATTCAAGGGTTGTTTCAAATGAGAGAGAGCAAACATCACTTGAGGAACATTTGTATTTAAAAATAAATTTATAAGAACAAATTCTAAATATCACTGCATCCCAACCAAAGGAGTTATTGTATGGAACATCTGCAGTGAAGAGATAAAATCATGTACAACTATGAGTAATTTTAAAAGATTATTTAAATTGAATATATTAAATGAATATGAAAAGGACTCGAGGTGATAGTAGTGTATACAGGTTCATTAGTTTACATGTTAAGTCTAGTATGGAGGTGTTATTACTTGATTTGCTATAGATAGATGGAAATGAAGAAGAAAAGGAAAAAAAAAAGGGAATGTGTGTGTATGCATGTATGTATGCATCTGTATCTATGTCAATGCATGGATTTATGTGATTATAAGGTAGGTAGATATACGGTGTATGTAAAGATGTATGTATAAGAGAAGCATCAAATTGTTTTGTATTTAACTAAAGGATAAAAATAGAGAAATGGGGTAGGACCTGATAAGTTTATGAACTTCTTCCTACTCCTTTTTGAACATGGGAATTTCTATAATAATTTTGGAAGATTGTGCTGAGAAGTATATGATTTAATTCAGCTGCTATTTTAATTTTAATTTTATATATGTATGCATGTCTGTATATATATTTTTTTATTTACATGTTGAAATAAAAAAAAAAAAAAAAAAAAAAAAAAGAGCAAGTAAAACTAGCAATGAGATGCAACCTTGGTCTGACGCAAGAAGCAAATCATTTGTAATTTTAACAAGTGCAGTTTCTGTGTTATGGTGGGGCCTGAAACCCGACTGAAATTCTTTAAATGGATAATTTTTTTGAAGATTTGAAATGGGGCTGTAATTTGCCAGTTCACTAGGATCTATTTGTGGTTAGACATGTGTCGGTATTCGGTAATGCGATAAATCGCCGTAATGAGTATGCACAATATTGTTATCGTTGGCACTTCTAAATACCGAGAATAATTATATATTACAAATTATTCAGAATTTGGAATGCATTTTAAGAATACTTTTCCCATCAACTGGTCAAAATGCACAACACTGCTGTATGCTGCTTGAAAGTGTGTGAGCTCTGATGTAAACAAGCACGCATGAGAAGCACATGGGGGAACACGTGAGAGACGTGCTGAATGAAAGCACATTCACTCTCTGACAGCAGATGGCGCTAAACTGCAGAAAATGCAGCCCTTACCCTGGAAACCCCATAAATAAAAGCAGCTGCTACTTTCTAAACATTTAAATAATATAAAACATTTATATATTTCCATAACATTTTTCCATTTTAATCTGGACGACAACATGCCCTAGATATTGTTGTGAAGTGTATTGTTGAAAGTGTTTTGATTCTTTATTGTTCATTAACACTTTACATTAGGGCTTCATTAGTTAACAAACTGCCAATGAAAAATTCTTCTGAACATTCATTAATCTTAGGTATTCCAATATTTAATAACACATTGTTCAAATCAAAAGTTGCAACTTTATTTAATGAGCTAACATGAGCTAAGACTTTATTTTTTAACAAATATTAGTAACTTCTGTAGCAAATGTAGCTATTGCTCATTGTGAATGTTAATGCATTAACTATGGTTAACTAATGAGGTCTTATTGTAAAGTGATACCTATGGGTCTTTAAAATTCTTTTGCACTTTAATCAGTGTAAAACTTTTAATTTTAAATATATTTTTTGTATTGCTTTATTGCATTTAAATGTTGTTATTTTTGTAATAAGAAAAAAGTTATTTAACCTGTTATACTATATTATGACCACTTTTTTGAAACTTAATTTCAATACCGTGATAATACCGCATACAGTGATAAAACATTATCAATTAATCGCAACAGGAAAATTTGATACCGGCATATCCCTATTTGTGGTTTCTTAATAAGATGCTTAATAACCGCCAGCTTGAATGGTTTTGGGATGTGACCAAAAGATAATGATGAGTTAATAAAATTGAGAAGCAGTTCTTCTGCTACAGGTAACAACTCTTTCAGTAATTTAGTGGGTACAGGATCTGATAACGCAGAGCCATGTAGTTAATCTCAGTGATACGCATAATGCACAATGCACGGTACAAGGAAATGGCCAGTAACATCATCACTTTGAGGTACAATATCTATATCCGTAAGCAGGACTGATTCGATCACTTGAGAACATCTATACGTTTTGGAAAGACAGTATGCGTCACAATAAATACTTTTTTTTTTTTTTTTAATAGTCTTTACAGTGTTGAATTAGGGCTAGGTGATAAAACGATAACAAAGATCATCGCGCTGTTCACTCGGTTCAGAACGAGGCGAGCTCACTCACACTGATGAGTCTCGGTCACGTGACCACTACAGCGCTGTGAGATCCGGTGTGAAGCGCTTAAATTCAGCGAAGAACACAAATGTGATTTAAACTAGTTTAAATCCAGATTAAACAGTGCTGACAAACAAGAGAAATGTGTGCAAGGACGATATAGTCAGAAGGCTTTTCAGTCTACAAATTACCATCATTTACCACGGATTTACTGTAGTAACACTAACGTTAACTGCACCATGCATTGTGTCATGAATGTCATGTGGGATATTCATATAGAATTTTATTTAATAGACATATATTAAATGTATTAAAGGAGTAATAGAATATATTTTACAGTATTGTTAGTGATTGGTGTTTGTGCATTTATGTATATACCACTGTTTTTTATATAAATACAAAATAAAAACCATATAGTTATATTTTTACCATGATATTGATGTGTGTGGTTTTAACAAGTATATTGCGAAAAGCAAACAAAACACGCACATTACGTGATGGTCTAGACTAGTGTGCATATGCATTTATAGTGTGTGTGTATAGAAAATGTATAGATTTATATAATTTCATATAGGTACCATCACACGAAGAGTGACGTTTTTCTCCAAAAGTCAGCATAATTACAAATGTGATTAACTTCTTGTGTAAACAAGAAGTTATTATTACGAGACTTGCGTTTTAGACAACATATTCCCTGTTTTTGCTCTATTTCTAAAAACAAAAATCATTCCAAACACAGCCACTGTTTTGCGTCTCTGAGCAACATGACAGTGTTTCGTTCCTGAATGAATCAACCGTTTAAATGATTCAGTTCAATCACAATGACTCACTTATTAACAGTGACTTGCTGCCACCTACTGTCGGTTTTAATTTTACCTTTTCATTTTTAAAATAATTTCAAAAATCAGTTTTCAATGTTTTATGTTTAAAATAGCAAAACATTTATTCATTTGTAACTACAGGTTAAAGTATTCCATGTCCCACAGAGCTGCATTAAACAGTGTGTAAAAACATCTAAATGGCACTTTAATTGGAATGTAAAGGGTTTTTAAAACTAAATATTGTCCCTTTTTTGGTTTTGTCCATATATTTGCTGATTTGTATAATTATTTAAAAGACCTACACTATTTAAAGTGTAAGTGCTAATTAAAATCATAGTATTACATTAACCAGAAACGAAAGTAAATATGTATAACACACATTAAGTGGAACTTTGATTTTATTTTATTTTTTATTTCTTTACTTTGGTGTGCCACCCCAAGATTTGTTGTGGCCTCATCTGGCCACCCCTATTAAAATTTTCTGGGGGCGCCACTACTTCAAACGACAAAAAACACACACAATTATGCCAAATTGCACGGTTTTGGCAAGTGATTTTGTAAACATGGCCTTGGACTTTGAGTTATAAAGTCCAAAATAATCGTAAGGAGTTGGGAAAAAAACGGATATATGTCAGATATGCATCATGCACCTCAGATTTTAAAGAGAAAGCACAGCTTTTAAAGTGAAACTTTCTGAAATCTGTCATTGATGGAAATCTCGGAAAAATAAAAGAGAAATCACTCTGTTCTTTCTAGTGGCTGATTAACTTTTGTAGCTTGAATAAAGATTAACATTCACTTAAATTAAAAGTTATTTTTCAGAGCCTAGATAAATGTCAAAAAATAACACTTTTCAATACTGTAATGTTGAATGGCTATAATTAAATGTGTTTAATCGAGACATCAGCAGTATTATCAAAAAATTTATAATAAAGAGACTTGGTAAAGAATATAATTAAACCTATATTTACAATATACCATATTTATGTTGTTTCTACATTCAATTGGAGGTTCAATGTGAAATTGTCAATATATTAATAATTAATTAGTCATGATTAATTTCAGAAAATGTGATTATTATTATTATTGACAACAAAAATGTTAACCTTTCATAGACATTGCTGTTGGTAATATTAATTCATTTTACTGCTGAATATGCATTTAATTTTAATTTCTTATTTTATAGACCCCCATAAAGAGATTGGGATGGCCCCCAACCTCCTTGTCCCCCTTCAAATTTTCAGTTCGATAATCCGGCCCTCAAATGAAACCAATTGAATAGCCCTGATTTAGGCCATGATCCTGGATTCTTGCTTGGCCAAAATCAGAGCGTAACAGTTGGCAGTTGTTCTGCTCACAGCAAAGGAGAAAATGTTCTATTAGGGCTGCACGATAAATCGAATGCGATTTGTCATGCGCATCTTGTCAGTAAAGCCGGTTCTGTAATCAGTAGTAAATCTCCGTCAAAGGCTTTTAGATGAAGCAGCATTTACTACAAAGAGCCATAGTTCACTGACAAGCTACACAAAATTGCATTCATAATCACAGACGATTTAATTGTGCAATTGTGCAATTATGAATCAAAGAAATCGTTCTGCGATTATAAAAGTTTGCGTAGCTTGTCAGTGAACTACAGCTCTTTATAGTAAATGCTTCTCCTTTTGAAAGCACGTGAAAATACCACATTTAATAACATGTTTTTACTCCAAACTCACTTCATAACGTCAGACGAGTGTTTGAAATAAATCCTTCTGTGAGATGATGTGACTTCTTACATAGAATAAGGCACACAACATATTTCATAGCATTCTAAGCAGTGATAAAGGTTATGTCGATTAGCATTGCATTATTATATACTTTATTATAATAAAAATTATAATAAGACAAACGCAGATAAACCATATATTGTCATAGTTGTGTGTTTATTAGTCACGTTGAATCAATGAAAGCAGTTTAATCTTATATTTATTCACCAACAGCTATGGGGATATCCTGGTTTAAGTTTGTGAGGTGTATTTGGAGTTTCAGCACGAGAGCACCCTCTGGCTTTCAGATGGAGATTTACTGCTGATCACAGTACAGTTCTTCACTGAAAGATACACACGACAATTGCAGCTTCCGCCTAATCATGATTTATCGCCTTTGCGATTTAATTTCGATTAATCGTGCAGCCCTATGTTCTATGGTGAGGCTAAATGGTGCTGAATATTGGGATTATTACACCTAGTCCTATTATGCAAACTGTGTAGTCTATAATAATATAGACACAACCAGTTTTACTCATTGAGAGATTTATTTGTGAATGAATAATTACCGTATAATTTTATTGGCGTCTTACACATGATGTACAGTGAGTCTGAGCTGTTCATTCATCTGAACGGTGATGACTATTATGTGAGTGGCTTGACCGTGCAGGAGATGCCATAAAAATGCTCAGAAAAATTAGATACCTCTTGGAGATAGATATTTTAATTTATTAATAAATTAGTGTTTTCTGAATCTGTGTAGCAAAGATGGAGATGGACACGCCTTTAGAGAGAAAGGCATCTTTTTGGATTTTATAAAATCCGTAAAATGAGTTTTTGTTTTTGATTTGAGTTATTTAGTTTTAAAGTAATAATTTAAAGCTTTCTGTAGATATATTTAGCAAGTCTGTGAGGCAAGTATTCGCTGAGTTTCGGTTCATCATTGTGAAGCGGTCCTGGCCGAAATTGCAGAAAGTGCATCCTGTATGTATCCGAGTGATGTATTAATCTTACCTTTATGAGCAAAAATGGCGCCATATTTTACGTTTTTTTCCAATGCAAGTGATCACGCTGGTGCCTCCATGACCTGCAAAGCACGCTTTGCTCTCCGCACAAACGATATGTCTAATAACGCACATTTATATAGGTTAAATGTTTAATTTAATATTGTGATATGCTTGAACTGTTTTATATCTATAGATTTAGTCGTGATGATTTGAGAAGGCTAAATTGATCAAACATAGGCTATGATCAACTTACTGTCTGCCACTGGCCGCTTGGTCATTACTTTAAAAAAACCAACTTAGATTTAACGAACAAAAAAAAAATGCTCCAAATGATTTTCTAAATTAACAGTAAAAAAATATATATATAATCACTTTGACATTACATACAAAACTGAACTATTTCAATAGCTGAAACAGTAGTATACAGTGTTTTGGGAGAAGGGGGGAAAAGATGGGCTCGGGTCGGACTCGGGCCAAGAACTCTGATGAGCTGTCAGACACGAGACGGGGTAGGGCCTGAGCATCTTGGGCCAGGGCCGGGCTAGGGCCTATATTTGAGGCCCGTGCAGGGCTCTAATTAGAGGTCAACCGATAGTGGATTTTACCAATACTGATAGCTAGTTTGGACCACACTGGCCATACTTTGTAAATGATTGTAAATATTAAATATTAATTATATACTGAACATTAAAGTCAGTTCATAGCTTATTAACTAATGTTAGCAGAAGCAACTTCAAAATTTAAAAATGTATTGGTAGATGTTGAAATCAGAATCAGAAAGCTTTTATTGCCAGGTATGTTTACACAAGGAATTTGTTTTTGTGACGGAAGCTTCCACAGTCTAACAGAATGACAGTGACAGAACAAAAAAAAAAGACAAAAAACAAAAAAAATGGAACAAGTAAATAAGGAATAAAAAAATATATATACAAATTGACAATTGTATGTACAGATATATAACAATAGACAGTTGTATATGCAGGTATATTATTTGGAAATTGAAATGTAGACTAAGTATGTGTTAGATACAGTTATGGCCTAAAGTATCGGCCTTGGTAAATATGACCAAAGAAGGCTGTGAAAATTAATCTGCATTGTTAATCCTTTTGATCTTTTATTTTTAAAAAAAATCACAAAAATCTAACCTTTCATTGAATAATAAGAATTTAAAATGGGGGGGAAATATCATAATGAAATAAATGTTTTTCTCTAATACACATTGGCCACAATTAATGGCACCCTGAGGTTAGAGAACACCTGACAAGAGATCAGATACCATTCCTTCATCCAGAATCACTTCAGACCCTTTAGATTCCCAGCTCCATGTTGGTGCTTCTCTTCAGTTCACCACACTCATTTTCTGTAGGGATCAGGTCAGAGGACTGGAATGGCCATAGCAGAAGCTTGGTTTTGTGCTCAGTGACCCATTTTTGTGGATTATTGTATGGTTGAAAGATCCAAACATGCCCCATTATAAGAGTCAGTCACTTAGTGATTTTTTTTTTTTTTTCTTTTTTTTTTTTATCTGTTGGTGTTTGATAGAATCCATGATGCCATGCGTCTAAACAAGATGTCCAGTGCCTCTAGCAGAAATATAGGCCCACAACATCAAAAATACAGCAGTGTACACATGGGGTACTTTTTATCCCTGTGTTCACCAAACCCATCTTGAGTGTTTGCTGCTAAAAAGCTCATGTTTTAGTTTCATCTGACCATAGAAGCCAGTCCCATTTGAAGTTCCAGTTGTGTCTGATAACTGAATATGCTGGAGTTTGTTTTTGGATGAGCTAGGATAATTTTTCTTGAAACCCTCCCAAACAACATGTGGTGAGATAGGTGCTGTTTGACAGTTTTTTTTTTTTTTTTTTTTTTTTTTTTTTTTTTTTTTTTTTTAAAGGTTTTTTTTTTCTAAGACTCAACTTTTTTTCTGCAATTCTCCAGCTGTGGTCCTTGGAGAGTGTTTAGCCACTCAAACTCTCCTTTTCACAGTGCATTAGTACGATATAGAGATGCATCCTCTTCCACGCAGATTTATAAAATTTTCTGTTGATTGGAAATTCTTAATTATTGCCCTGTTGGTGGAAATGGGAATTTTCACTGCTCTAGCTCTTTTCTTAAAGCCACTTCACTAATTTGTGAAGCTCAATTATCTTTTGCTGCACATCAGAAATATATTTTGTTCTTTCTCATTGTGATGGATGATTAAGGGAATTTGGGCTTTGTTTTCCCTCATATTTATATTTCTGTGAAACAGGAAGCCTTGGATGGATAATTTCATGTTTATAATCACCCTGAAATGCTCAAAATTGTGAATATGAATGGGAATATACTTCTGAGATATTTTACTCATAAGAATTTCTATGGGTGTCAATAATTGTGTTGTCCAATGTGTATTTGAGAAAAACATTAATTTCATAATGATATTTCCCCCCATTTTAAATTCCTATTATCCAATGAAAGGTTCGATTTTTGTGATTTTTTTTTTTTTAAATAAAAGATCAAAAGGATTAACAATGCAGATTAATTTTCACAGCCGCCTTTGATCATATTTACCAAGGGTGCCGATATTTTTGGCCATGACTGTAAATAAGTGTATAAGTGTATAAATAGTGTGTGTTCCACAATTATTGTCTGGTGTTCATGAGATGGATTGCCTGAGGGAAGATACTGTTCCAGTGTCTGGTTGTTCTGGTGCTCAAAGCAGTTCAAAGAGGAAGTGTGCTGGATATGAGGGGTCCAGAGTGATTTTACTAGCCCTTTTGCTCAATCTGGATGAGTACAGTTCTTTGAGAGTGGGGATGGTTGTACCAATGATTCGCTCCACAATCCGGACTATCCTCTGTAGTATTCTGAGGTCGTGTCATCCGCAAACTTAATGAAGAGGTTGGAGTTGTGTGACAGTGTGCAGTCGTGGGTCAGCAGAGTGAAGAGGAGGGGGCTCAGCACACATCCTTGGGGGGCCCCAGTGTTCAGTGTGATGGTGCTGGATGTGTTGCTGCCGACCCGTACTGCCTCAGGTCTTCCAGTCAGAAAGTCCAACAGCGAAGTGTTGAGCCCCAGCAGGCATTAGCATGACAGTGATGTGGTCAGAGGCACCCAGGTGGGGGAGGGGGAGGGCTTTGTAAGCTCCTCTCTGTGTGGTGTAAATACAACCCAAAATGTTTTTACCTCTTGTTGGAAAGTTAATGTGTTGGTGTATTTTTGGAAACACACTCTTTAAGTCAGCATGGTTGAAATCCCCAGCTATGATGAGAAAAGCATCAGGGTGTGCTGTCTGCTGCTCACTGATGTGCTGGTGCAGTTCATTTAGCAATAGAGTCAATGTGAATGTCACACTTCAGGTCCTGGGAGATAGTGGTGCCCAGGAACCTGAATGACTCCACTGTAATTACAGTGCTGTCCATGATGGTGAGTGGGGGGAGAGCAGGGGAGTTTCTCCTGAAGTCCACATCATCTCCACAGTTTTGAGCATGTTGAGCTCCAGATCAGTTTCACCAGGGATGAACTGCTGAACATTTGTCAGAACACACTACAAAATATTTTACCGGATTTCAATTATTCGGACGTTTTACTGCACGTTATTGTCGGTGGAGCAGCGGCGCTGATCAAATGCTTCAAAAAGCGCAGACAGGGAAAGTGAGCCGGTGCGCTCGTCAGACTCAGGAAGCGTGGATTTCGAACGCCGTTTGCCTAGCATCCATCTGGCAAATCTCCGCTCTCTACCCAACAAAACAGACAAAATCCTTCTGCTTTCCCGGACAAATAAGGATTTCTCACACTATGCTGCTCTGTGTTTCACAGAACCTGGCTGAATGACGCCATACAGGACAGCGCGCTCCATCTGCCGGACTTTCAGTTGTTTAGAGCAGATCGCGACGCAGAATTAACGGGGAAATCGCGCAGTGGCGGGACATGCTTGTACATCAATGAACGGTGGTGCACAGATGTAACTGTATTAAAGAAGATGTGCTGTTCAGATCTAATAGTGCTTTTTGTCAAGCCGTTCTATTTGCCACGGGAGTTTCACTCGTTCATTCTGGTGAGTGTTTACATCCCTCCGCAAGCGCACGTAAGCCTGGCTTTACAGAAACTCGCTGATCAGATCCTTGACAGAACAACAACACCCGGACTCTGTTTTAATCATTCTTGAGGACTTTAATAAAGCCAATCTCTCCCGTGAACTGCCAAAATACAGACAGCATGTTACATGTCCCACCAGAGACAGTAATATATTGGATCACTGTTACACCACAATAAAGGATGCATATCACTCTGTTCCACGAGCAGCTTTGGGACTGTCTGATCACTGCCTGGTTCATCTTATACCAACCTACAGACAGCAACTTAAATCTGCTGAACCTGTGGTTGGTTCTGTAAAGAGATGGACCAATGAAACAGAGCAGGATTTACAAGCCTGTTTTGACCTCACTGATTGGAGTGTTTTTGAAGCTGCTACCACCGATCTGGATGAACTCACAGAGACCGTGACATCCTATATTAGTTTTTGTGAGGATATATGTATTCCTACCAGGACTTATTTAACATTTAACAACGATAAGCCATGGTTTACGGCAAAACTTAGACATCTTCGTCAGGCCAAAGAGGATGCCTACAGAAATGGGGACATTTCGAGTCTTGTATAATCAGGCCAGGAACACACTGAACAAAGAGATTAGAGTGGCCAAAAGGACCTACTCTAAAAAGTTGGAAGACCACTTTACTTCCAACGACTCAACTTAAGTGTGGAGAGGACTGAGAGCCATCACTAACTACAAGACACCATCCCCCTGCACTGAAGCTAATCAACAACTTGCTAACGACCTGAATGAGTTTTATTGTAGATTTGAAACCCCCCCCAACACCCATTCTGACCATCTCTCTACACAACCGTTGACACCTCCTGCAATCCCCCTCTCCCCCCCTCCTGCACTTCAAATCAGTGAGGGTGATGTGCGCCAGGTCTTCAGGAAGAACAAAAGAAAAGCACCAGGCCCAGATGGTGTGACACCAGCCTGTCTGAGAACCTGTGCTGACCAACTGGCCCCCATCTTTCTTCAACAGATCTCTGGAGTTGTCTCAAGTGCTTTCCTGCTTCAAACGTTCCACCATCATCCCCGTTCCAAAGAAACCCAAGATAACAGGACTTAACGATTACAGACCTGTGGCTCTAATGTCTGTCATCATGAAGTCATTTGAAAAACTGGTTCTGGCTTATCTGAAGGACATCACTGGACCCTTACTGGAATCCCTGCAGTTTGCTTACCAAGCAAACAGGTCCGTGGATGATGCAATCAACATGGGATTGCACTTCATCCTGCAACATCTGGACAAAACAGGGACTTATGTGAGGATCCTGTCTGTGGACTTTAGTTCGGCTTTCAACACCGTCATCCCAACAGCCCTCCAGACCAAACTGACCCAGCTCTCTGTTCATAGCTCTATCTGTCAGTGGATCACCAGCTTTCTGACAGATATGCAACAGCTAGTGAGACTGGGGAAATTCATGTCCAACAGCTGCTCCACCAACACTGGTGCCCCTCAGGGATGTGTTCTCTCCCCACTGCTCTTCTCCCTCTACACCAACGACTGCACCTCTAAAGACCCCTCTGTCAAGCTCCTGAAGTTTGCAGACGACACTACAGTCATCGGCCTCATCCAGGACGGTGACGAGTCTGCTTACAGACAAGAGGTTGAGCAGTTGAGCTGGCTGTCTGGTGCAATCTTAACAACCTGGAGCTGAACACTCTCAAAACAGTGGAGATGATTGTGGACTTCAGGAGAAACCCCCCTGCACCCCCCCCACTCACCATCATAGACAGCACTGTGGCTGCAGTGGAGTCATTCAGATTCCTGGGAACCACCATCTCTCAGGACCTGAAGTGGGACAATCACATTGACTCATTGTTAAAAAGGCCCAACAAAGGTTGTACTTCCTTCGCCAGCTGAGGAAGTTTAACCTGTCACAGGAGCTGCTAAAACAGTTCTACTCAGCCATCATTGAGTCTGTCCTGTGCACTTCAATAACTGTCTGGTTTGGTTCAGCTACAAAATCAGACATCAGAAGACTACAGAGAACAGTTCGGACTGCTGAAAGGATTATTGGTGCCCCTCTGCCCACCCTTCAAGAACTGTATACATCCAGAGTGAGGAAAAGGGCTCCAGGAGCTCCAATGCTCCAATATTTTCCCAGCCTCACAAGCTGCTGCCTGTCTATCAGGAAGCTGTTGATCCACGGAGAGCTGAGTTAGTTTGGGCAGGAGGAGGATTGGAAAGATAGTGTTAAAGGCCAAGCTGAAGTCCACAAACAGGATCCTCACATAAGTCCCTGGTCTGTCTAGATGTTCCAGAACATAATGCTTGATTTTCAAACCTGCAGTAAAATTCGTTCAGATTGTCTGCCAGTTGTTGATTCGCCACAGTGCTGGGGGATGGTGTGTTGTAGTTGATCTCCTTCAGACATTTCCACACTGATGCTGAGTCGCTGGAGGTGAACTGAATACTTCCTAATAATTCCTCTTTGCCACTCTGATCTCCTTTTCCCATGTGTATTTGGCCTGTACATTGTCCCCCTTCCTGTAAGCATCTTCTTCGGCCTGACGGAGCTGTCTTTTGCAGTGAACCACGGTTTGTCATTGTTGTAAGTTAGATGAGTCTTGGTAGGAATGCACATTTTCACAGAAGCTGTTTGGAGCAACATTTGTAAGTCGGGAAGGAGGAGGCGGGAACCAGCGAACATTCAAACAAAAACTTTAATAATAAAATAAACATAAAGTAGCGAATGACTGCCGCGCAGAACAGAAACAAAACAAAATAAAATCCAGTAGTGCTGGGCGGTTTGAATAAAAATTTATATCACGTTTTTTTCTAAATTATGCCGGTTTCCCGGTTTATGACGTTTTTTTTTTTTTTTTGGTGCATAATCAGGTGTACAATGCATTTTCTGCTGGTTGATATTCCAAGACGTGCTTTTAGCCCAACAGCACTTGCATAAAATGGACCAGGCTCCTCTTTTTGGCACAAGTTCTTCTGTGTCATGTTCTACTAGTTCTGCAGCATCCATCTTCCCTGTAACGCCTGTTTCACACATATCAAAGGCTCTTATGCATGCTATTGTTAAACAGTCATTACATATATATATATATATATATATATATATATATATATATATATATATACATATATATATATATATATATGTAATGACTGTTTAATAACAATAGCATGCATAAGAGCCTTTGTGTAAAGGTCTTTCTTAAAATTTTTGATGAGTAGACTGTAGCCTAAGACTATCCTATATATATATGCGCGGATTAAAAGCTAAATGTTTTCATTTCAGTCCAATAATCTTCAGGTTCCATATGCGGAGCGAAAAGAGAACGGTCCAGCATTTACAAATAATTCTTATTAACTCTGTTATTCTTGATTTTTCAAACTGCTAACACTTTGCATTTTTGAATTATGCCTTTACTGTGTGACCAAAAATTGTGAATTGTGACTTTGATCGCGCTGGTGCCTCACGCGCGCACATTCATTGGAAACAGCAGTCGTTCACTGAGCCATGCGGTGCAAGCAGCGGTCCACTTTGGCATATTTTTGCTCATTATGATTTTTTTTCCGTCGATACTGAAATACTTGTGAAATCCAAAGTCTATTTTTGAGGCATATTCTCCTGATAACCCTGAAAAGAACTTAAATTACACTTTCAGTTTTGATCGTACAGATAAGAGCAATACATCAATTGAATCTGTAAAGGGTCTACTTTTATTTGTATACACACATAATAACAACAAAACTTTGTGCATTTATAAAATAAAGAAAACAAACAAGGTGCGCTGTCTGCAGCCTTGGTCTGCGGTGATCTGCATTCGGAAACGTGTCATTAAAATTAACTGTAACTCAGTGAATACTCAACACAGAGACATGAGAGATATATCTATAGAAAGCTTGACATGTTTACTTTTAAACTAAGCAACCAAAAACAAATATTCTGTGATAAAGAAATCCATATGAAAACAAAGCGATGTCCGTCTTTCACGTCTCCCTTCATTATATCTAATGCGACCACGCCCACGCGCCGGGCGCGCTATTGTTATTATAAGCGTCCACGTGAATCTTGCGCGGGTAACCGCACTCATCAGAGCAAACAAAGCAGTGAGACTGTACTTCACGTTTTTAAATGTTACTGTTCGCTTTGCGCTGAGAGGAATAAGACATAATTCACCTCAATAAGACCGCTGAGAGGAATAAGATTTGGATTTCCTCAGAAAGAAGAACGAAGCGGCTTGACCCAGCAGAGATAAACATGAGTAAGTCTTTTTTATTATTAATCTACTTGTACTAGTTTTCATATAACTTGTACACATTTTACTAGTTAGACTTTTTCCAAACTATAATTCCTGACTAAATGTATAATCAGGTTTCATTTACATCATCTCAGTGTTTCACGATGCCAGGATGTTTTTTTTTTTTAATGTTCTATAACATAGACAGCAATACGATATAAAAGTAATATGAGTTATAATGTTGCCAGCTTTATGTCCGTAAGAATTAGACAAAACTTTACTGTGATAGGCTATTCTCTGTTCACGAATATAGCCATATATGTTTAGAACTATATATATTGTATATTGTATAGGTTTTCAAGAATGTAACTAAGCTTCTGTTCATCAATATCTGCTCTGGTGTAAAAAAAAAAAAAAAAAAAATCTATCAAGTAAGCTGTAAATATCACTGACAATAAATGTGCTATCTGGTAATTGTGTTCTTTTTTTTCCTATAAATTACTAATAGTATCAGTGACCATTACAATGTTAATAATGGAGTTTATTTGCATAAACAGCATGCTTACTTTTTTATTTCAGATAAATAATAACCTGTTGCAAAGTGAACCAATGCAAATAAGCAGCCCACTCAGGAACCTGGAACACAGCTAAGACCAAGCGAGGCACACACTCCCATCTCTTCAACGTCTCTTTAAAAAAGTATGTCCTTCAGAGCACATAAACAATATACACTTTGGAAATGCCAGGTATGTGACGTTCATTTATATATTTCAACATGACACATGAGCCTGCATTGATTTGATCCAAAATACAGAAAGTTGCATTTGCTAAAGCAGTAATATTGTGAAATATTTTTACGATTTCAAATAACTGCTTTCTATTTTAATATATTTTAAAATGTAATATATTCCTGTGATCAAAGCTAAATTTTCAGCATCGTTACTCCAGTCTTACTCCAAGTGTAATAATATACTCTATACCATTTAAAAGCTGGGAGTCAGTATATATATATTAAAAAACGTATTTAGCACACAAGTGATAAATACAATAATCATGTTAGAAACAATTCTGTTCTTTCAATTAATAAAAAAAATCTCTTTTCAAAATTAATAATAATAATAAATGTTTTTTTGAGTAACAAATCAAAATATTAAAATGATTTCTGAAAGATCGTGTGACTGGAGTAATGATGCTAAAAATTCAGCTTTGAAAGTCAGCTTTGATTGTTCCTAATAAACTGTTTAACTGCACTCGCAAGTGAATCTCAAGTTATTTTGTGGGATAATTAAATATATTCTAAATAAACTACAAACCTAAAAATATATACATTAATTTTGTCCTCACATTCTTTCTTGTAACTCTTCCCTGTGTCACTCACCTGCCTGAAAGGCTCATTATGCAGCTCATTATGTGGGTCTTTGTCTTCTCAGGTGTGAATCACACTAATATTCATGATAGTTGACGCCTACTTGCATATGCCCTTTTGAAACAAAAAAGTGTCTTAGAAATTTTTAATTAATCTATTGTTTTCTGTGAGTGAGTAAACAAGATGATTTTCACATCATTTTGAAGCAAAAATTCTAGTCTACAAGCTCCAGGTTTGACGGTCTTGTGAACAAATGTTCTGTATGTGTTTTATGACCTTATTTCAGTGACTTCAAAATTGTAGTTTTTTACTAACCACGCATAAACGTTGTTTTCTCAAAAACACAATCATGTACATATATGCAATTTACGTATTATTGTAGCCCAGTTTGTACTGATTACAGTGTTGTTAGACTTTAGCCATGTATCTATTTATAAGCAACTGAAAAAAGCACAAAAGTCAGGGGATGTCAAAATTTCTGCAGGCCCCCAAAACCCCCTAGACCTCAGAGGGTTAAATTATTTTTTAGCGTGTTCAAAAAAAAAAAAAAAAAAAACATGCAGCAAACTAAAATAGGTGATTAATCGGTTAAAATGTGTTAGGGCTATTGTGGGTTAACAAATTTACATTATATACTTAGGAACAGAGTCTGGGCCTAATCTAGGCTATGTTATTAACTATTTACAAGTTTCGTGTATGTTTTTATCCAGCTTTATTTTTCCATTGCATCTGAAAATGACTTTGTGCATCACATTCACTTCGCGTGCTCAATCTGCCTCCGCATTGCTCAGCTGTGGACGATTTCAAAATGTTTGATATAAAGGTTGCTGTCACATTTTATACAGGAATTATTCATTTAAAAAAAAAAGGTCAAAATATATTGTTAGTTTTATGCTAACATGCAATTAAGGTCTTCGGATACTATATAAGATACAAGTTCATTTAGGCTATTTAACGTGCACTGTGACATTTTACATTTTCAACTTATGAACTCCTTAAGATTTTAAAGTCAGTTTAATAGTATTGAAATTCAAGTTGAATCTAGTATAAAAAAGGTTTTAATTGCTTAAATTATTCCTATGAATTAATGTTATCATGACTTTTTCATCATAGCATTTTTACGAGCTGTATTCGTTTTCCGAAACCAAGCACCCACATTTTTCTTTTTTAAATCTATTTATCGCTTGCATATCTCTTACAACTTTTTTTTTTTTTTTTTTTTTTTTTTTTTTTTTTTAAGGAAGGTGCCATCAAGGGAGTCAAAAGATAATAACATCATCATTAGAGTTGCCAATTAACTTTGAAATGGAAATGGAAAATAAGGGCTAATTGAGGTTCTTTCTTTTATTATTTATTCATAATGTTTTTTCTTGAAGAAAATAAGTATTTATTCTTTAATAAAATAAGGGACAGAATAAGGGACGATCCAAATATTTGTAATGTATAATATAATAATATAGCCTTATATCTACCTGCAGTTAAAAAGTTTTCATATTCGTTTTGATTCACCCATTTATGTAGGCTACAATTATTCAAAAAATAAAAATAATGTCATAAAAAATAACATCGGCCTGAATAAATTTTACCATTATAGAATTAAGGGAAGTAATTTAGGAGGTGAAAATACAGTGAAATTACAAATGGCATGGGATTTTAAAGCATGACATCTGAAGGTCTATGAAACATTTCTATGATGCATTTTTTTAAACAATGGCACTTAAAGTTTTCAGCTAAAATATTATTTCAACCATATAGTCTGTGAATAAACAAAAAGCATACTTTTCAATGATAGAACACTGAGAGTGTAGGTTGCTTCTGGTGTTTGGATTTGTACTTCAGTATAATGAGATCCAAGTTTAAGAATAGCCTACACAAGGTTTTTTTTTTTTTTTTTTTTACTCTCTATTTAACAGCATGAACTTACAATGAAATACATCTTCCTTAAGGTAGCCTTAATTTTTTACTGCCTTGCTAAATGTTGGGCTCATGATCAGTAAGTTGTATTTGCCTCAAACTGATTTTGTAAAATCAAAACATGCGGAGGGTGAAGGGTAGAGTTAGAACGAGTCCTGCTCGCTGTGAAGCGGGAGCAGCTGACGGAGGATTCCGCTTGGTCTTAAAGCCTTCCTCAAACGCCTACGTTCACAAATAACATTGATTTTCGCAAAAATAATGATTAATTATCAATTGAGAATTTATTATTTTGGTGTAGTGAAAATAACAATATGGGCTGCGAGAAAATAATGAATACAAACAGTAGGGCTGATGTGATTTCAGGCATGTTTCAACCCAGTAACATGACAACACACCAGTCCTCACAGCCAAAAAACAGACCGAATTCAGTTCACCTGGAGGGGGTTTTGGAGTAGTTCTGTATAGCTTGTGGGGGTTGAGATAAAGGTGTGAATCTCTTGGTCTTTCATATGGACAGTGTCTTATGAGGGTTTCAAACTTGCAGAGCCGGTTTAGATAGGACAATTGCCTGTCGCTTTGGTTTTAGAAAAACGTTGAAGAAAGGTTTTGATCCACTTCAAATGTTGACTACTGTATAGCGCAATAAAGTTTATTAGTTATTATAACTCAATTTCAGAGGAAGTTGCCTTAACTTAAAAAAAAAAAAAAAAAGATGCAAACTGTTGCATTAGGGCTGGGCGATAGGCCTATGGCCTAAATTCCAATTTACGATTTAAATCGATTTTTTTTGCCTCCCTACTTAAAATCAATATTCAAATGACAAAGAAATTGTTCAAAACAAGTTTTAATATAATTCTTTTTCATTTACCAGTCAGATTTATAACTGAGACAAGATGATTAATAAAAAGCAGTAACGTTATTATCTTAATGCTGGAAAGACCTTTATTTTATTTATTTATTTTTTAATACTAATAAATCTAACCATCCACTCAGCGTTAAGAGCTGTTCAGATTAAAACTGGCGACTCTGCAGTGAGTCAGTGTCATGGACGTAGGACAGACCAAGTGTAAATCAATTTTCTAGTCTATATTTTCATCTTGTTATGCCGCTGGTTTAGGTTATGTATTTATTTTTATTTCTTATATAAATGATTTGTAAATATAGCAGACACTGTCTAACAGTGTCTACACCGGATGGTCTTGTTCATTTCGTAGGGCGAAACATCTCTCTCACTCGGCAGCAGAGTATGTGAGAGTGGAGCAGCAACAATTTCCCCTCCGCGCTCCGAGCATATAATAATCACTCCGCTCCGCGTTCATTGATACCAGAAACACCGCTCTGCCTTCACTCCGTGGCTAAAGTTGAAATGTTATGTTCAAAACGTAGCCTATAAAAATAAAATAAAAATAAATAAATAAAATAACAGGAGAGTTTCAAAGGGGATTAGTCTATTGTGTGCAAACTTTTTTTCCCTACCACATGCCAAACTAATAACATTGTCAGCATTAAAAGTTTTAGTTGCTGCTTTCTGCTGTGCAAATTTTATTTGTGATGAAAATATCAGAACATTTTTGTACCTCCGTGAAGTTGGCCCCCCACCCAACGCAAAACGTCAGCAAAATAGTCTCAGTTGTTTGTGCTCCGTTTGTGCTGTAAAAATTTTCAGTTTGTGCCGCTTTGGTTTTTTAGATTAAAATAATATTTATAGGTAATTCTGAGGTCACTTAGCCCCCCCACCACATACTCCAAATTCACCCCAAATAGACTCATTTGTTTGTGCCTCGTTTGTGCATATACAGTAAAAGAAATGGACACAGAGACCCCATTGGATTCAACGGAGACAAGTGAAGTAAATTAGAAGCACGCACTTCCTGGGGGTCGAGCGTACTGCGCAGACTCAAACTGAGCTTGATGACGTAGATGTGACGTGAGCAACCTGTCTGACAATTGTAAGTCTTCTAATAGCTGTGCCAAGAGAAATCTGAATCACCCACCGAATCTTGCAGAGATGGCGAGCGTGAACAGGAGTAAATTTTGGTAAGTATTCTGATTAATTATTTTGTCATTTTGCATAATCACAATCCCCCCTATTGCCTTATAGACAGTAAAAGATTGCCTGCGAGCTTCTCCTCCTGTCCATACGGTAATTTCTCTACTGTGCGACAGAGTCACAGGTTATGACGCAATCGTTAGCCTATTTTTACAAAAACTGCTTCTACGGGGCCATAACGTAAGACACAAGGTAATGGAGCCTTTTATACATTTTCATGTTTCTTTAGAAATAATTAATGGACAAATGGAGTCTTTAAACGCCTCAGATGTAAAGTTATTCGCTGTCAAAGTGACGCCAAAATGAATGGGAGTCAATGGAATGCTAACAGCAGGTGGGGGTCCGCTAATCAATGGCGGCGCCCAGGGAAGCTTCAATAAAATATGAAGCCCTGCCCCCCTGGGTTTGTGCCGGTAAAAGTTTCATTTGTGCTGCCTCAGTTTTTAAAATATTAGACATTGAATTATGGTGCGATGATGTCACTCAGCCCCCCATATACTCCAAATTCACCCAAAACAGGTTCAATCGTTTGTGCTTCGTTTGTGCTGATTTGTGCAGGTAAAAGTTTCATTTGTGCTGCTTTGGTTTTTAAAATATTAGATAATGAATTATAGACAATGACGTCACTCAATCCCCCACATGCTCCAAATTCACCCAAAATAATCTTCTTTGTTTGTTTAATTTGTGCCGTCAAAATGTTGTTTGTGATGCTTCGGTTTTTTAGATATTTTTAGTGATCATTCTGAGGTCACGCTCCAAATTTACCGCAAATAATATTCTTTGTCTGTGCTGTATTTTTATTTATTTATTTATTTATTTATTTTTGTGCTGCGTCGGTCTTTTAGATATTAAAATTATATTTAGTGATCATTCTGAGGTCACTCAGCCCCCCACATGCTATTTGTAAATATAGCAGACAATCTTGTTTGTTTGTGCTTCATTTGTGCTGGAAATATTTTCGGGTTTGCAACTGTTTTTTTTTTAAGATTTTTTTTTCCTAGTCAACTAGTCCCATGTTTATATTAAATTGATTAATATAATAACCTTTTAATCAATCCTTTAATATATAGGCATTTATAGCCTATTCCATTTAAGATTTATATAGATTTATTTCTTGTCTGTGAGCTGGTTCATTGTTGTGACGTGCTCCATTCACGGAGACTGCATTAGACGACAGAAAGCACATCCAAAAAAATTCTTTCCGCAGGAAAAAAAAAATGCGAGGGATTATGCGGGCACCTCCATTTCATACAGTAGCCGCGATAATACTACCACACGCCTCATAAACACATGAAATGTGCCTATATAGCACTTTTATTATTCATATAAAAATAATAACACCCTATTTTGGTCATATTCACTATTAATTGCCCAGCTCCCCATCAATAATCTAGCACAGACAGTGTTTCCCACAGCCTTACACTCTATTTGTGGCGGCACTCCCCCGCCCCCATATATACATATATATGCAAATTCATTTTCTGCCAGCAGGAGGCGCTTTAAGAGCGGGAGAGATACAGGATTCTCCGGTAACGGCTGTAAAGCAGCGCTGAGCTCACAAACGCTGCCTTATCAAGCATTACATGCAAGATGAAATGAAAATTAAATCGAAAATTTTTTAAATACAGTCGGTTTCCTTCTGAAATACAGTGATATAAAAACACCCGCATCGGTTTTTGATTTTGAAACGTGCAGTGCTCATGTTTATTCAATGAATTCAAAGCCTTTTGGAAAATCTTTTTGTGGCGGTCAGTTTTGATATTGTGGTGGCCCGCCACAAATAAATCAATGTGTAGGAAACCCTGACAGAGATATAGGCCTACTTCTAATATTAATAAGTAATAAATAATTACAATGTCTTCTTTTTCCCCTTTGCATTCAATCAATACTTTCGCCAGTGCTTTGCGGCAAGCTTTATAGGCTATAAATGCCTATATATTAAAAGGATGGTTTAATAGGTTATTATATTAATCAAATTAATATAAACATGGGACTAGTTGACTAGGAAAAAAAATCTTAAAAAAAACACAGTAGCAAAAATGAAAATGTTTCCAGCACTAACGAAGCGCAAACAAACAAGATTATTTGGGGTAAGTTTGGAGTGTGACCTCAGAATGACCTATAAATATTATTTTAATATCTAAAAAACTGAAGCAGCACAAACGAAAATATTACTGGCACAAACGAGGCACAAACAAACAAGTCTATTGGGGTGAATTCGGAGTATGTGGGGGGGCTGAGTGATCTAAAAAAACAAAACGGCACAAAAGAAAATTTTTAGAGCACAAACGGAGCACAAATGACTGAGACAACTATTTTTCTGACGTTTTGCATTGGGTGGGGGGCCAACTTCACAGAGGTCATTTTCGTCAGTTATTTTATCTACAGATCGATGCATTTCTTACAGATTTCAAAATCAGTTACAGATGAAGTAGCACTGTAAAATTACATTTGTTTGAATGCATTATTGTGACAGCGATTACGTGTGAATGTGCTGTATCTGTTGAAATCATGCTTTAACCCGAAAATAATCAGTAAAAGGAACAGACAAACTCCTTGAGAACTAGCCTGTAACGCTCGACTATTGCCGTCATTATAATCTGATCAGAGAGATTATGTGTTTCAAGCTATAGCTAAATATGTTTATCATGTGAATTCTTGCTAAATATGCAGTTATATTATGGGTTGTTGGCATGAATTGTATTCGTGATGGAGTGGTGGTGGAGCGCTCTTGGAGCGAGTGAAAACCACGACGCTCCGACTTTTAAAAATCCGCTCCTCGCTCCAGTCAGAATAACACCGCACTGCTCATACTCTGCTCGGCAGCATGTCTCAAACCCGCGGGGGACGGTTGAGCCCAATCAGAACTAGGGAGCCCTGAGTGGAGCGTCGGCCGTTTTATTTTGTTGTTTTTTTGTTGTGTATTTTAGATTTTTTTTTATAAATTTTCACAGAATGTAGCCTATTCATAAACAATATATTGAACCATCTTTTTAAGTTTTTCTAAATCCCAAACAGAGTCCAGACATCAGTAAAGTATCCGTATATGAACATGTTTTATAGGCTTTTTTAGATTTGGGAATACACATGCGTTACAGACGTGACAAAAAACACCAGAGTTTTGGGAGACATTATATTTTGTAGACTTTGTGATCTAAATGCACAAACCAGAAGCACAATATCTGCAGGGAAGGTTTGGCCATTCTCAAAACATAAAATATCGATTTTATTTCAATTTTCGTTTTTGTGTTTCAGAGGAAAAATAAGTGTTAAGAAATCTCTCCATTATAGACCGTTCTGAAAGCAGAATTTATGCAAACGCGTATAAAATGCTTTAAAAACTTTAACAGAGATGTCTAGAGGGTATTTAATAGGTCTGCCCCCACGTAAGATTTTTCTAGTTACTAGTCGTTCATTTGTCATTATTCAACTAATCGCAGGTTTATATTAAATTTACATCTATAATCCATAAGGAGACTTAATATATTCCACGCTCAAGACATGCATTAAGTTTGCCACAAAGCACAGGCAGAAGTAGCCCAATAATTGTGAAAAAGGAGACATTTTAATTATTTATTAATAAAGAAATGTGTAAAATTCACAGTGCAGACTCTCTCCACATGGACGCGCCTTTAGAGAGAAATGCAACCTTTACAGATTACATAATGCTTTCGTTCTGAATTGATTCTTTTAAAAGACATTTCAAGCTTTTCATTATTAGGAAAAAAAAATCACGTGATCTAGAGGGCGCCTCCCTGTCCTTCATGCGCATTAATAATTTTCGCACAAACACTTGAATATGAATATTAATTCACATTTTGCATATGCATTACAAAGTAAATATTTTTTTTACATGCAATTATCCAAAATAAAATCAAACAAGACTTGTAATGAAGATAAAATGCTGCACGTGCACTCAGCATCATGCGCGCCGAGCAAATCTTGCACTGATATTTTACAGAATATTATACAAACCTGCATTTAAATGCGGCTGCAATTTATTTATTTATTTAATTATTATTATTATAATTTTTTTTACTTAAATTATATGAAAGCAAGTAAAGAAGGCTCCCTTTAAAATCACTGAAGTTGTCAATTAATGAAGCTCTTTTTTACATTGTGTGTATTTTGTTGATTATAATGAGAGAACTTGAGTTTATATATGAGGACGATTTATTAATCCGTCCATTCTTTAGAGTTTCAGTGATTTAGTTAAATCGTGCAGGTTTAATTTATTAGTTTCTTGTTTTAATTAGGCCTAAATAATGGGAGCGAAATTATACAGTGCCTCACATTTTACTAAAATAAAGAAAATAATTTATAAAACATGCAAGCCTAGCTCACAATAGGCTACCACTTTTAATGCTCCGATGCAAAGTAAACCACAATTTCTTTTTAATAATATATCACATAATTCATATTATATAAATAATACTGCACACTATTCAAATGTGTCAAATCTAAAATATGGTGTAGAGAAAATATAAGCGCAGGCTCATAGGCTTGACATTTATCCTGCTTGAATTTTTTCTAAGAAATGCACATATCTTCATAAGTACTAAACTTTCATCTGTGAATATTAAATATTTTAACTAGCCTACAGTGTTTTTCTTTCATTTTCCCTGACTGCAGTCAAATATAACACATCGGTGAGGCAAAGCTGACGTCTATTTGCGAAAATGTGCTTTGATGCGTTTGTTTGAAAACTTGTGATTAAAGTGCCACTCAGCGGTCAAAAGCTGCAAATGCACTTTGCAGACGCGGTGGCGGCGGTAAGTGCGGCGGTAGAACCACCGTTTTGGATGGCCACCTACTGTATATATGGATAGGACACTTTGATAGTATGCCAATGATAAGAGTAAAGAGAAAACAATGATCCAACAGCTCACGTGTGATGTGCTCTGTGAAGGACCATAAGGTGCCATTCACACAGAAGGTGCTTTTGTGTTGACGAAGATGGGAGAACTTTTTAACTTGTACGCCGTGTTTTTAGAATACCGTTTCATGCATGAGACGCTGCAGGAGACTTGAGCACAACAGTCAAAGTGTCAATGTTTACTAGTGTTATACCTTCAATCATTTTAAATTTGAATTACCTTGACTTGTGAGATTGTTTTTAAAGCATTTTCCTTGTATTATTTCTGAATATATGATATATGTATAAGACAAGTTTGTACAAGATGTAGTTATAGTTCATGCATATTTTCTGCCAAGATATTTAACAAGTGATTTTTTTTTTTTTTTTTTTTTACATTTACAACATGTTGACAACTTCATGTGTGGTGCACTTGGAATAGAATTTTAGAAACTAGTAATAAACTATTAATAAAGTAAAAGTTACTTGAATCATGTTGTAGTTACATTTTCAAGTTGACTAGTTATAAATAGTACAAATAGAGAATCGGTCAAATTTTTTTTTTTGCCATATTGCCCAGCCCTATATATGAATATTGTATGTATACTGTCACTCTTTAGTTGCTTCTATTGTAGAACATTGATTATATGAAGAGTTCAGATGCAAAAACCTCTAAATGCCGTTTGAAATTGTCTTTGAAAATGAGCATTTTTATCAGGCTCCTATGTGTAGGTTCAGTAATTTCAATTTAATGGCAATGGATAGTTTCTTTTCTTTCGCATTAACCCTCTAAGGTCTAGGGGGTTTTGGGGGCCTGGAGAAATTTTGACATCCCCTGACTTTTGTGCTTTTTTCAGTTGCTTATAAATACATACATGGCTAAAGTCTAATAACACTGTATTCAGTACAAACTGGGCTACAATAATATGTAAATAGCATGCATGTACATGATTGTGTTTTTGAGAAAACAATGTTTATGCGTAGTTAGTAAAAAAACTACAATTTTGAAGTCACTGAAATAAGGTCATAAAACACATACAGAACATTTGTTCACAAGACTGTCCAACCTGGAGCTTGTAGCGTAGAATTTTTGCTTCAAAATGATGTGAAAATCATCTTGTTTACTCACTCACAGAAAACAATAGATTAATTTAAAATTTCTAAGACACTTTTTGTGTTAAAAGGGCATATGCGAGTAGGCGTCAACTATCATGTATATTTGTGTGATTCACACCTGAGAAGACAAAGACCCGCATAATGAGCTGCATAATGAGCCTTTCAGGCAGGTGAGTGACCGAGAGGGAAGAGTTACAAGAAAGAATGTGAGGACAAAATACGTGTGTATATATTTTTAGGTTTGTAGTTTATTTAGAATATATTTAATTATCCCACAAAATAACTTGAGATTCACTTGCGAGTGCAGTTAAACAGTTTATTAGGAACAATCAAAGCTGACTTTCAAAGCTGAATTTTTAGCATTATTACTCCAGTCACACAATCTTTCAGAAATCATTCTAATATTCTGATTTGTTACTGAAAAAAACTATTATTATTATTATTATTATTATTATTATTAATTTTGAAAATAGATTTTTTTTTTTTATTAATTGAAAGAACAGCATCGTTTGTAACATGATGATTGTATTTATTATCACTTGTGTGCTAAATAAGTTTATATATATTTTTTTTTATTAATTGAAAGAACAGCATCGTTTGTAACATGATGATTGTATTTATTATCATATTATCTATATATATATATATATATATATATATATATATATATATAGATATATATATATATATATATATCTATATATATATGTATATATATATATATATATATATATAATATATATATTATATATATATATATATATATATATATATATATATATATATATATATATATATATATATATAATATATATATATATATATATATATATATATAAAATACAATATACACTATACCATTTAAAAGCTGGGAGTCGGTGTATATACTCCCAGCGTTTAAATGGTATAGTGTATATTGTTACACTTGGAGTAAGACTGGAGTAATGATGCTGAAAATTTAGCTTTGATCACAGGAATATATTACATTTTAAAATATATTAAAATAGAAAGCAGTTATTTTAAATAGCAAAAATATTTCACAATATTACTGCTTTAGCAAATGTAACTTTCTGTATTTTGGATCAAATAAATGCAGGCTCATGTGTCATGTTGAAATATATAAATGAACGTCACATACCTGGCATTTCCAAAATGTATATTGTTTATGTGCTCTGAAGGACATACTTTTTTTAAAGAGACTTTGAAGAGATGGGAGTGTGTGCCTCGCTTGGTCTTAGCTGTGTTCCTTCCAGATTCCTGAGTGGGCTGCTTATTTGCATTGGCTCACTTTACAACAGGTTATTATTTATCTGAAATAAAAAAGTAAGCATGCTGTTTACACAAATAAACTGCATTATTAACATTATTGTGATGGTCACTGATACTATTAGTAATTTACAGGAAAAAAAGAACACAATTACCACATAGACCATTTATTGTCAGTGTTATTTACAGCTTACTTGATAGACTTTTTTTATTATTATTATTTACACCAGAGCAGATATTGATGAATAGAAGCTTAGTTACATTCTTGAAAACACAAGCATGCTTTGTATGAAGGCCTATACAATATATATAGTTATAAAAATATTTGGCTATATTCGTGAACAGAGAATAGCCTATCTCAGTAAAGTTTTATCTAATCATTCTTGACATTAAGCTAGCAACATTATAACTCGTATTACTTTTATATCGTATTGCTGTCTATTTTATAGAACATAAAAAAAAAAAAAAACATCCTGGCATCGTGAAACATTGAGATGATGTAAATTAAACTTCATAATGTTTCACCTGATTATACATTTAGTCAGGAGTTATAGTTTGGAAAAAGTCTTACTAGTAAAATGTGTACAAGTTATATGAAAATACAAGTAGATTAATAATAAAAAAGACTTACTCATGCTTATCTCTATTGGGTCAGCCGCTTCGTTCTTCTTTCTGAGGTAATCAAATCTTATTCCTCTCAGCGGTCTTCTTGAGGTGAATTATGTCTTATTCCTCTCAGCGCGAAGTGAACAGTAACATTTAAAAAATGTGTACAAAGTCTCGCAGCTTTGTTTGCTCTGATGAGGGCGGTTACCCGCGCGAGCTTCAAGATTATAATAACAATAGCGCGCTCGGCATGGGGGCGTGGTTGCATTAGATGTGATTGGTGGAGTTGTGTATGATGGAGGTTGAGTTGTTTTCATGTGGATTACTTTATCACAAAATATTTGTTTTTGGTAGCACTTGCTTAGTTTAAAAGTAGACATGTCAAGCTTTCTATAGATATCTCTCTCATGCCTCATAGTATTCACTGAGTTACAGTTCATCTTAATGACGCGTTTCCGAATGAAGATCACCGCAGACCAAGGCTGCAGACAGCGCACTCTGTTTGTTTTCTTTATTTTATAAATGCACAAAGTTTTGTTGTTATTATGTGTGTATACAAATAAAAGTAGACCCTTTACAGATTCGATTGATGTATTGCTCTTATCTGTACGATCAAAACTGAAAGTGTAATTTAAGTTCTTTTCGGGGTTATCAGGAGAAAATGCCTCAAAACGCATATACGCGTTAATCGACTTCAGAGGGTTAAAGTAAAATAACTGAACATAAATTTAGGAGTCTGAGAAAATTATTTTAGAAGAAAAATTTTAGATGGCACTTAGAGGCTTTTGCATCTGAACTCTTCATATCTAATCAAAATAACAAAATATGGCAGTCGCACACCGGCAAAAGTTCACTTCAAGAATGATCAAAAAAGCGGCATAGATGAGTTTGAAATTTGAAGCAAAATGGAAAGAAAAAGTACAGTCTGTATTATAGTTCTCTATATGAAGCAAACGTGCAAAATGAGGTAAGCCTTTATGAAATAATTAAACTAAATATTGTGTGTTTGAGTTGGCCAGTGGTTCCCAAACTTTTTCTTCCAGGCCCCTCTTTTGTAGGGAAAAATATTTTCAAGGCCCCCATCCCCTCTTTTTTTTTTTTTTTTGGGAAAGTCTCTTATGCCCACCAAGGCTACATTTTATTTATTAAAAATACAGTAAACACTGTAATATTGTGAAATATTTTTAGTTTAAGTTATCTATTTGAATGATTTAACATATAGGCTACTGGATTCCTGTGATCAAAGCTGAATTTTCAGCATCATTACTCCAGTCTTCTGTGTAACATGATCTTCAGAAATCATTCTAATATGCTGATTTGCTGCTCATTAATCATTTCTGATTATTATCAATGTTGTAAACAGTTGTGAGCAAACTATTTTTTTCATGATTCTCTTATGAATATTTGAAATGGTCCTTTGTGTCAGAGTTATTTAACTCAATATAACTCTGATTCATCAATCGCGCCATCTAGTGGTCTGTTATTGATACAACTGATAACGGAGTGCTCAAGTGGGTACTGCGAGTCATGTTGAGGTAATTAAAATGTCAAATTAATATTTTGCATTCAATTATTTACTTTTCAGGCAAGTGGTCACATGATATTCGGGACAGTTATGCAGTGTAGTCTTTATCACCCTGTAGTACGGCGTTGCACACAGAGGACAAAAACGTTCAGCCTTGACTCTTTATTGTCATTTGTGGTAAAATTTGCAAAGCAAACCAAATTGAACAAAACTATCTAAATGCAAAATTTTAATTCATGAATAATTAACAGTATCCACGGTATAGCAAAATCCATATCATGGAACAAAATAATACCTGTACGTAGTCACTTTCATACTGGTATAGCACCCATCTCCTAGCCCACTTTACTTAGCGAGGCAAGGGCAACCTCTATGACTTTCATGACTTTTTTGGACATCCCGAAAGGGAGGAAAAATGTGGGAATGGCCTAATTATTTGAGAGAAGATACATTTCAGTTCGTCCTGTGTCTTTCGTCCTGTGTCTTCTGATGTTTATTCATGTTTGTGTTATAACTCGTAACATAGAGTAAGTGATGACTGTTTCACTTATGCTTTTGAACTGAAGGATTTACAGTGATTATTAATTTTAATAGGCCTAATAGTTTTGGTAAATGGATAATTTGATAATTAACTTTTGTACTTTGAGATGCATGCTATAGAAGTTTTTTATGCATAAACTAAAAAAAGCATTGACAACAAATGATTGAACGATCTTCAGATTGATGAGTCAGAAATTACTTTAATGAACATTGTGATGCTTTGAAAAATGTATTTTTATTTTTTTCTAGTAATATTAATTATCATGGATACATGAACACAAATGTATCATGGATATTTGATATAATTGGAATATAACTTGAATGTCAGAATTTCTTGTTTTTCCTGTTTCTTTTACATTGCATTCCTCATCATCAGTATCTTCGCTGCCATCAATGACGGATCGCCTGGAGTCCATTGCTCGGCAGAACATGTGAGATTCCATTTTTTTGCCCACTTTCTTTTTATATGTTCATATTTGCTGTGCCAAAAGTATTCTAATAGTAACATTTCATAAAAGTAGGACTTAATTTTTGCTGTTTAACAGGTGTTGAATGTTGAAATGTTGAAAAGAATTAACATAGAATTAACCCAACAACTCACTCACTTTATTTCATTATTTTATCTTTATTATTAAAAATGAGACATTAAGACATCCTAATTATTTAATAAGCTAAATGGTATGTTTGATCTTTCTCTTGTTGTGGTGCTATGTGCCTGCAGGTTGGGATCTCACCTGAGCCCCTCACATACTGAGTGCTATATCACCTCAGATATGTTCTACGTTGAGGTGCATTTGGATAAAGCAGGAAAGCTTGTGGACGTCAAAGTGGCCCACCATGGTGAAAACCCTGTGGTGAGAGGAAGACTTATGTGGTTATTGTGGATAACATATTAAATTGGTATGTCTTTGCCCTGTGATCTTACTTTTTTGTGATTTTTGTCTCATTGTTATATAGAGTTGTCCTGAGCTGATACAACATTTAAGGTAAGATGAGGGAAAGTAAATCTGCAAAGTGGAATATGCTTAAGGCGATAGTTCACCCAAAAATTAAAATGTGATGTTTATCTGCTTACCCCCAGGGCATCCAAGATGTAGATGACTTTGTTCCTTCAGTAGAACACACATTATGATTTTTTTTTAACTTCAGCCGTTGCAGTCTCTCAGTAGTACAATGCTTGGTAATGGTAACAGAATCTATAAGAGAGGAAAAAAAACATGCACAGAAAAATCCAAATTAAACCCTGCGGCTCGTGACGATACATTGAAGTGTAAAGACACAAAACGATCGGTCTGTGCAAGAAACTGTACAGTATTTATATCGTTTTTTTTCCCCCTCTGATTCACGCAATGTTCGAACTGTTAGAACTCTTGTGAACGTGCTTCACAGCAGCCTGCATCATCATCTTCTTGCTTTATGGAGGATCACAGACTTATAAGTGCATTACCACCACCTATCTCTCAAGTAGACCATTGATACTCCTGATTGAGATTGTAGATAGTGTTAATGATCCATTTGAGAGATAGGTGGCGGTAATGCACTTATAAGTCTGCGATCCGCCATAAAGCAAGAAGATGATGATGATGCAGGCTGCTGTGAAGCGCATTCACAAGAGTTCTAACAGTTTGGACATAGCGTGAATCAGAGGTAAAAAAAAAAAAAAAAAAACTATATAAATACTGTTCAGTTTCTTGCACAGGCCGATCGTTTTGTGTCTTTACACATCAATGTATAGTCATGAGCTGCAGGGTTTAATTAGGATTTTTCTGTGCATGTTTTTTTTCTCTCATAGATTCCGTTACCATTACCAAGCATTGTACTGCTGAGAGACTGCAACGGCTGAAGTTAAAAAAAAAAATCATAATTTGTGTTCTACTGAAGAAACAAAGTCATCTACATCTTGGATGCAAATAAACATAAAATTTTCATTTTTGGGTGAACTATCCCTTTAATGATGTTTAGTTCCCTTTCAAACGGTCTCTCCCATTGCATATACACGCTTATGGGGAAACGACGACTTACTCTGATACTGAAGCCTGATTTGTTCACGTTCATGTACCTGCACAAACAAATGGTGCTTCAACCCATCAAAAGGGGAAGAACCAACTACTATATAAGTCAACTCAGAGTGCCATCCGTCAGAATTTTTCTCCTTCAGCGATAAAGATATCTCCTCGCTGGACTCTGAAGCAAGAAGCTGAAGCAAAGAAGCTCAGCCTGCTGCTCGTCGTAGAAGAGGCCCAGGCAGCAGAAGATCACCGAGCGCCTTCTCCTGTGGCCATCGGGTGGATTAAAGAGGAAATTTTCTGAGCAAATTTCTGCAATGTTGTTGCAAATGTCACGCTGTGAGTGCAAGGACCCCCTGCATGAAGCAGACAGGCATAGTGAGTGCATTGCTTGCGCTCACTGGGACTAAATGCTCTCATTGCGGGAGCATGAGTCTCACCCTGCTTCGCTTGCGGACCACCTTCTTCCACGGAGATGGTCCTCCCCAGCCTGGTCTCGTGTTTCCTCCCTCCCAGGAGCCTCGGAGGAAGAAACAGCGGAGCAGCAGGGTTCCATCGGGCTCAAGTGATCTTACGCTGACCCAATGCCTGCATAATTCACTCTTCCAGCAGTGCCTCGATTCGCCTGTGTGCTTCGCACGTGAGGATCAGTGCCCCTTGATTTTATGTGAGTGGCTTGGTTTCCTTCGGCGGATCTGAGGAGGATGTTGCCGCTGACAAGTCCATGTCTTTAATGGCTTCTGATACAGAGGAGTGGGCGTGTCCCGGTGACGTCCCAGACCCCTTCCCTTATCTCAACCTACACAGCCCAGCGTTGACAGCGAGCTGTTCCATATTCTTACCAAGGCTGGAGAGGATCTCGACCTCACTTGGTTGGCTCCGGAAGAGCCCGCCCACGGCCTGTTACACGAGTGGTTCCTGAAAGGATGGTGTCAATACCCCTCCAACTCCTTTGTGGCATGGATGAGTCTGGACCGAATCCTGAGGTTTCAAAGAGCTGTGCACAGAGACTGACCTGGCTCTGCGTGCTAAAAAGACCACTGTGCAGACGATCGGCAAGGCCATGGCCAACTTTGACTTTGCCTTCCTCAACTCCCCAGTCTCTCCAAAGGGATTCTTCGCCCCAGCCATGGATGGATTCACTGAACAGTTTATGGCAGCTCAGAAGTCTTCGCAGACAAATGCAACACTTCCTGCTGAAATGTTCCAGTTTGGTGGCTGCTTAAAGTCGCCAGAAGGCTCCATGTACTCATCAGCTTGCTAAACCCACTCCCTCAATGACCCAGCCTCCTCCAAGATCTGAGCCTGGGCTTGTACAGACCTTTTAAGTGGCAAAACTACCCATTTCCCAAGTGCCAAGGACCCCACCCACATGTGACGCTGGGTCCTGAGCCTCAGAAGCCGTCTTGATCAGTATGCAGAGAGGAAAGGGTTAAGTCTCACCGAGGCCTGACCTCCCTCAAAGAAAGCTTGAATCTGCTCTCCATTCCCCCGCCTTGTGGGCAATTGAAGCTCTGTTCAAACTGGAACCACCCTTTAGTGCATGCTCATCAAAATTACCACTGTGATAGTGGACCCACATGCTCCAAAGAGCATTTCTCCTCTTCTCACTACCATGTCGGTCAGTTCCCCTCCCTCATGTGGTGACCTCCCAGTCGAAAAACTAAAACCCCTGGCCATCCGGCTTCAGACTTGGAAATCCATCACAGATGTGTCAAGTAGGGCTGTGCGATTAATCGAAATCGTAATAAAATCACGGGCGATAAAATGGGCAATTTCTAAATCGCTTTATAGCACGATTTTCCGCGGTCCCGACCTCCCGCAATATGCTATCCGATCCAATCAGAATGCAGCGCATTAAGTGGAGCGCGAGAACAGAACAGACTGGGCATACGCCTATCTCCAGGTTCACACACTTTCTGTGATGCATATTTTTTTCTGAGCCCATGTTAATGGATCAGAACGTTCACACTGCACACGGTAAAAGATGTGAACAGAAAATGTTAGAAATCGAAAGTTGCGAAAAGAATGAATATCTAGCGCATGAGCATAGAGAGAGTTGTGAGTGAGTAAGAGGAGTCACGTTTTAAGTGCGCGCACTCTCTCCGGATGAGAGCAGCGTGTATCTGAGCACGCGTGTCTGGTTTTGTGACAAAGAAAAGGAAATATGCGTGCAAGCGGAGAGATTCGCGCACGCGCATTATTTTAATGTGCGTTTGCGTTACAATAACGCGCTCTCGCTGCTGCTTCTGCACCGCATACACATACTGTATACGCACTGCAAACGGAGTACGTGTGAACCTTGGGCAATAAATATATTTCAGCACCTGAGGCACCGCTACAATGAGTTCTATGACCAATGCATGGCAAAAAAAAAACAACAAAAAAAAAAGCCCTGGACACGGGTTTTATTTTATTTTTATTTTTTTTGCCGTACGTCTAGACATTTTGTTTGACATCTTTACTTAGTGATTATTTTGACTTATGTCTGTTCTAGAGGCATGTTACAACTTTTTGATAAAGCTCTCATTGGTTTTCTTTTGGAAATATGTTTAAAATTTATACTGAATGCATTTATGACTGTAAAGCATGTCTGTGTGTGTCAAAATCGTGATTAAAATCGAAATCGCAAAATTGATCAAAAAATCGTGATAGGTTTTTTTTGTCCATATCGCACATCCCTAGTGTCAAGCCAGGTTGTAAAAACCACAGAACGAGGTTACTCGCTCTAGTTCGCTTGCAGGCCATCTCGCTGCAAAGGTATTATTCGAACTTCGGTACAGGACCAAAAATGCTCACATTCTACGGCCAGTGCAAACTTTGCTTGCAAAAGGAGCCGTAGAGATAAGGGATGTCAGCGATTAATCGATGATCGATTAATTGTCGATAAGAGATGCAATCGATTAAAGCAATCACGGTCGATTAACCTGTTTGATTTTGGGCTGCGTGCAGCTCATGGGCAAAACACTTGCGAGCGGCTGTGAGTGACGGTATATAAACGCCTCAACATTCATTCATAATGTGCAAATTAAGCATTTAATGTGATTTAAACTAGGGCTGGGCGATATATCGCATGCGATTGTCATGCGCATTTAGTCAGTAAAGCCGGTTCCCTGATGACTGCTAAATCACCATCACCTGCTTTCAAATGGAGCGGCATTTAATAGACAGAGCCGTAGATCACTGACAAGTTACGAAATATTGCGTTCATTATCGCAGATGAATCGCCTTCGATAATGAACGAGATATTGCGTAGCTTGTCAGTGATCTACGGCTCTGTCTAATAAATGCCGCTCCATTTGAAAGCAGGTGATGGTGATTTAGCGGTCATCAGGGAACCGTATTTACAGACGAAATGTACGTGACAATCACATGCGATATATCGCCCAGCCCTAATTTTGAACTTTAAAAGTACATTAGAACAGAAACAACACAAAGTTATTCAACATGGCAAGCAATAGAAATGTAGTAACTAAGTCATTTCCCCAGATAATTGTTTCATATCGTGTGCTTTGCAGGGCTGCGGGACACAGGACAGAAAGGCTATCAACTTGTTAATTCGTTCCTACGATTTATTAATTTGTGGAAACTGTTCACGTTTCATTAATTTGTTCCTTAAGTAACCCATGATTTAACTGAAATAAGGGAACAAATTAATAAATTGATAGAATTCTTAATTCATGAAATCTTTCATTTCCCTTCCCGTATGTTTACCACAGTAAGAGATGTGAAAACAGTGATTAAAAGTGAAAGACAATAAAATAAACATGTGAAATTCAGGGCTCCAAACTGCGACTAAATATTAATTTGCGAGTGACGTTTTTGCTGAGGCCTCCACTGGCGACTACCCGCCGACAGCTCCTCAGGATTGAACCGCTAAAAAAGTTTTCTCAGGCGGATGATTTGCTTCATTCTAGCAGTGCCCCGTCTGTGATGAAACGAACTCAGGCCGAAGGTTAATACACACAACTACACCGAGTGTGGACCTGCCGCGTGTACAACAGCTTTCAGCCGAGATCGGCCCATAGAGAAAAAGCCGTCTGTCAGCCAGAAGTGTTTTGTAGAGTCGACGTGGCTCTGGCCAATTATCTTCTCACTGATGCCCAGACTGAACCGACAGAGACACATTTCAGCCAGAATCAGCCCAAGTGTTATTGCTATCTGGGTATATATTGTGACGTGGGGAAGAATCACTCGACAAGTTTTGGTTTCGTGAACAACCAAGGCCCCGGATTTTTATTTAATACAACGTGCAGGGTGGCAAGCCGGTGTGGGTAGGCTGGTGCTCAACGGTGCTCTTCAGTGCTCAATCCGAGGGAAAGTGGGTGTCCAAACGTGCTCCAAACGTGGTGGGCTGTCGGTCACTCGCTGCTTTCTGGAGAGGAAAAATAAGAGAGAGCGTTAGTCCAGCGTCTCATCGGCTCGAGACCAGTGTCTGTCTTGTCTGCTCAGCAGGTGCTGTTTAAGAGCCGTGTTCTAATGAGATGCAGCGGTGACTGATCAGCCGGCGGTGAGGACGTGCAGGTGTGCCTCGTTGGTTGCCAGGGCGACGCTGATTCCTCCTAGGACGCTCGTCACAATATTTAAATTTTTTACATTTGAATGTAATGCCTTTTTTCCTAATTGTTTTGCGATCAGATCTTTTGTTATGTTCACGTATTAAACTGAGATGATGCGCATTAAAGTTTTAGTGGAAAAATAGAGTTTCAAACAGTCCTCATCTCTGCTGCACATCAGTGCTGACGCACACAGTCTGATAAACACAGCTCAGCTGTGCAGCGAGAGAGAAATGACGGAGACGTAAGAAGGGAAAGTGCAGAAAATACTATTTCGTGCACAACTTGAACAAACTAGAACAGGTAAAGCTGTCAGCTGTGTGGATATTGGCAATATCGTTAACAATTCTCGTTTATAATAATTACTAATATGATCTTGGTTTCTGTTCTTTTAATGCTTGAACTTCATTATTTGAAGTGCAACTGCCGTCCAGTAATCGCAAAAAGCTCTGTGCTTAGTCACTTTTTAATAAAAAGTACCAGCTTTAAAATTATTCCGAATTCATAACGAAATTCAAACAATACAGTTTTGGCGCTCCTTAATGGGGGCAGGCGCGGTCGCTTTAGCGCCTCAGTTCAAGGGCAAGTGAACCCATTTAATCTTTCTCTTTACTAATATAGTACATAGTGAACATGAATTAACATCAAAAGGTAGGCTATTTTATAAGAGAGCCTACAGTACAGCTTACTGAAATGTCTCATGTAGGAGGAGCCCAAGCTACACTCAGTGGCCAAGTGATGCTTATGCTCCATGATACTGGTACAGATTCTGTGTAATGAACAATTCTTTGTGACTGTAGATTTCAAGCTGGAAAAGACATTTAGTTCCCACTTTAAGTGAACCTTAGTTCCCAGGTCATCTACAAGATGGATTAAAATGCTGATATAAAGTCAAGAAAAGATGAGACATAAACACATGACAGTATGATTGAAATGTTAAATTTATAAATAAATAATAACAATCGTAAAATAAATAAAACACGTTTATTCTGTGGCACCTAAAAAAATTATTTGGCTCCTTAGTTTTTTTCTTATAGGAGCCAATGGCTCCTTACTCGATTTTTTTGTTTGGAGCCCTGGAAATTAGAGGGTAAGATGGTGATGATTTAGGAAAAGAAACAATGAATAACGAAATATATCTGACCTAAATAATTAGGATAATGAATTTAAAACAGAAGTGTGGTGGCGCTCCATAAGTTCATGTAAAAAAACGTGATGACAACGTGCATTCTGTTTGTTTGCTTTATTTTACAAGAGCACATATCTTCTGTCTTTATTGTGAGTGTGCACAAATGAAAGTAATCACTTTTGCGGATTATATCTTACTCCAAAAAGTGTTTTCATTTATTTTTTTATTTTTTTTCTTCTCTCAGCTGTTTTCGATCGCGCTGGCGCCTTGCGTGCACATATTATAGCAATTCAAACTTACATTGCAGTTCATTATCCAAATAAAATACAATCAACCATACATGTAAAAGGTTACACTGTTCAGTTTAAATAGACTGTGGTATACCGGTCCACTCTGCTGTTATGCCAAGGACGTTTTTTCTCATGTGAAGAGGATGATTTTTTGTCTATATGGGAATGCGTGTAAAGTACAAGCCTAGTTTACATTATAAATTATAGTTTAACATTCAAATACATTGCGAATATGGACACATTTGGATTTGTGCCGAATGAGACGTGAGCAATAACCTCCAAATACATCCAAACGCTCTAGCTCGTCCTCGTATACACGCACGCACGCACTGTCACAATCTAATGCACTGTAAATGCTGGATTTTTACAACCAAATAGGCCTACCAGAACGCAAAAATTCAGAATCTGATATTTTCCGGAACAGAACCAAGCAGGATCAAATTAAGTACTGGTCATAATACTCCGATAAAAATGTTTGATGTGAGCAATGTGTTTTACTGCAGCAGCGCCGATGGAAGTGATTCTCTGACTGCGCAGCACAGCCACACGCGCCACAGTTAGGCCTGTGTTTGGGATGATTTTATTTTAAATTCCATAATGTCATTTGAAAACATTGCAATTGTGTTTTAAAATACAACAACGAGCACCACGAAACCATTTAAAGAGGTGCGTTCAGCGATCTACGTGCTGGGATAGAAAATGGTCAACTAAGTAAAATGATCTCAAACGTATGGCGCGCTCTCTTCATTTTATCAAATGATCTTAATTACATCTATTCATTTTATAATCCTGCTACTAGCATTTTATTCAGACTAAAACCCCTTTAATTCAAGTGAGAAAGTATTTTTTTTTTTTTTTTTTTGGCTTTTGCACATCCTGTTATACCAGTGCCTGCGTGCCGCTGCAATAGACGCATTTTAGCCAGCGAATCTGAGAGTCGTTCTGGGGACAGTGATAGATTAAACCCAGATGCAGGCATGGATTACTCTCTGATGGTTTAGTGGCTAGCCTAGCGGCATCATTCAAATGCAGGACTTTGCTGCATCTCAGAGATTTTCAGAGGATGCTCTGCCTTATGTCGGCTGCCTCTTCTGTAATTCCTCTGGGCCTGCTTCGTTTGTGGCCCCTTCAATTTTGTTTCAAAGCCCATGCACCATCCCACACTTGGCTCCTGGGGTGTCTTCATCTGAGGTAACACTCCGCTGCATCAAAGCTGTGGCCCCTTGGAATAATCCTCACCTATTCAGTCAGGCGTCCTCTTGGGGCTGACCTCCAGGGGGAAGGTAGTCATGACAGATGCTTCCAGCGCAAGTTGGGGAGCACTGTACGAGGGCAGACTGGCGTTTGGCCTCTGGACACACCTGGAGAAACACTTGCACATCGACTGCCTCGAAATTATGGCAGTTTAGTCGTGGCCTAGTGGTTAGAGAGTTTGACTCCTAACCCTAAGGTTGTGGGTTTGAGTCTTTGGCCGGCAATACCACGACTGAGATGCCCTTGAGCAAGGCACTGAACCCCCAACTGCTCCCTGGGCGCTGCAGCATAAATGGCTGCCCACTGCTCCAGGTGTGTGTTGTGTGTGTGTGTGTGTGTTCACTGCTGTGTGTGTGCACTTTGGATGGGTTAAATGCAGAGCACAAATTCTGAGTATGGGTCACCATACTTGGCTGTATGTCACAGCACTTTAATCACTTTTCACTTTCTCTGGCCCTGAAAGCCTTCCTACCAGCCTTAAAGGGGCATCATGTCCTGTTCCGCTCTGACAACATGACAGTGGTAGCCTTCATAAATCAACAAGGTGGTTTCGGGTCATGCTATCTTTACAGGATTGCACACCACCTCCTTTTTTGGGAACATTGTATTTTCTCCCACTAAGAGCAGTTCATGTGCCAGGCAGACTGAACCATGGAGCAGACATGCTGTCCAGGGGCGATGTAGACTACATCCCCAATCGGTTCAAATGAACTGGTCTGTCTTCGGAAGGGGATTGAGGAGAGACCTATTCCCACAAGTGAGAGGAATGATTTGGCATCCCTGGCTCAAGCTGTGGAACCTTCATTTTTGGGCACTTGACCGGAACCTTTACAGCTACCTGTATGTGTAACTAATACCATTTTGTAGGCTAGAGCACCGTCTACAAGACACCTCTATGCCCTTAAATGGTCAGTCTTTTCTGACTGGTGTACAGCACACAACCTGGACCCATCCTCTTGTGATGTGCCACATGTGCTCACCTTTCTACAAGAGCTGATGGATAAGGGTTGCACCCCATCCACTCTCAAAGTCTACATGGCAGCCATTGCAGCGAATCATGCTCTCGTGGGTGACCAGTCAGTCGGCAAAAACAACTTTGTTGTTATATTTCTAAGGGGAGCTCGGAGGATGAACCCGCCTCATCCTTATTCTGTGCTGACCTGGGTCTTATCTATAGTCCTTGGGGCCCTACGAGGCCCTCCCTTTGAGCCACTCCATTTGGCCGATTTGCTGCACCTGTCACTCAAGACTGCCCTTCTTTTGGCATTAGCATCGGTCAAGTGAGTGGGTGACTTCCAAGCACTGTCAGTCAGTGCTTCATGCCTTGAGTTTTGGCCTAACAACGGTAAAGTCGTTCTGAAACCAAGACACGACTGTGCTTAAGGTGCTCTCAACCACGTTCAGAGCACAGGTTATTACTAGGGCTGCCCTCGACTAAGGATTTTTTCCGGTCGACTAGTAGTCGTTCATTTGAAGCATTAGTTGACTAATCGCATGTTTATTAATAAACTTTTTGAATCATTATAATGAGCCTTTAATTGCATACATAGCCATAAGTGCTCAAGCACACACATAAAGCTTGCCACAGTGCACCGGCAGAAAGAGTGTCTGCATAAAATTTGTATCATTTGATAAACTAGTGCTTTCTTTGTTGTTGGCTTAAGAAATGAACTTTGGCGACACTGTCTAGTCAACTCCACGGTAGTGATGCACCTTGTTTCAGATGGATTACATATTCTGAGAATATTTGTTTTCCATTTGAATTGGTTCATTTGAAAGTAGACATTTCACTCTCTCTATATATGTATTTTTAACCTTCTGGAGTCGATTAACGCGTATACGCGTTTTGGGGTATTTTCTCCTGATAACCCCGAAAAGAACTTAAATTACTCTTTCAGTTTTGATCGTACAGATAAGAGCAATACATCAATCAAATCTGTAAAGGGTCTACTTTTTTTGGTATACAGACATAATAACAAAACTTTGTGCACTTATAAAATAAAGGTAACAAACCAGGAGTGCTGTCTGCAGCCTTTGTCTGCGCTGATCTTCATTTACAAACACGTCATTAAAATGAACTGTAACTCCGTGAATACTCAACACAGAGACATGAGAGAGATATCTATATGATAGTCTGACATGTATACTTTTTTAATATGAAGTTTATGTCGGTGACTAATATTTTGTGATAAAGTAATCCATATGAAAACAACGCGATGTCCGTTTTTCACGTCTCCCTTCATTATCTTCTAATGCGACCACGCCCCCGCGCCGAGCGCACTATTGAGATTCAAATGTTTCACTGAAGTGCGCGGCTTGAATACGCCCACACAACAGAAGACAACGCAGCGAGATTGTTCAAGTTTTTTTATTTTACTGTTTGAGGAATAAGACATAATTCACCCCAAAAAGATGTGATGTGGTTGAGGATTTGAGATTTGGATTTCCTCAGAAAAAAGAATGAAGCACTTTATTCAGCAGAGATCATAAACATGAGTAAGTCTCTTTTTATTTATTTATATACTTGTACTAGTTTTCACATAACGTGTAAACATTTTACTAGTTAGACTTTTTCCAAAGACTTTTTCCAAACTATAATTCCTGACTAAATGTACAATCAAGTGAAATATTATGAAGTTTCAATAACAATATACACTACTATACCATTCAAAAGCTTGATGTAAATAATATAAATGAACCAATAAATGTAACTGTAAAAAATGTAACAAACAATGCTATTCTTTCAATTTATCCCCCCTAAAAAAACTGAAAAAAAATATTCTCAGCTCTTTTCAACATTAATAATAATAATAATAATAATGATAATAATAACAATAAATGTTTTTTTGTAGAAAATAAGATTGTTAAAAGGATTTCTGAAGGATTGTGTGACTGGAGTAATGATGCAAAAAATTCAGTTTGAAAGTCAGCTTTGATTGTTCCTAATAAACTGTTTAACTGCACTCACAAGTGAATATTAAATTATGTTGTGGGATAATTAAATACATTCTAAATAAACTACAAACATAAAATTATATAGATTTATTTTGTCCTCACATTCTTTCTTGTAACTCATCCCTCTCAGTGACACAGCTGACTGAATGGCTCATTATGCAGCTCATTATGCAGGCCTTTGTCTTCTCAGGTGTGAATTCATGATAGTTGACGCCTACTCGCATATGACTTTTACCAACAAAAAGTGTCTTAGAAAATTTAAATCAATATATTGTTTTCTGTAAGTGAGTAAACAAGATGATTTTCAAAAGTCCTGGGAACCAATTTTCTGTATGTGTTTTATTGCCTTATTCAAGTGATTTAACATTTTTAGTTTTTCACTGACCACACATAACATTTTTTTTCTCAAAAACACAATCATGTACATACATGCTGCTCACATATTATAGCCCAGTTTGTGCTGATTACAGTGAGATTAGACTTTAGCCATTTAGATATTTATAAGAAACTGAAAAAAGCACAAATGTCAGGGCATGACAAAACTTCTCCAGGCCCCAAAAATACCCTTAGACTCCAGAGGGTTAATCTCACTGTAATCAGCACAAACTAGGCTATAATAATATGTGAGCAGCATGTATGTACATGATTGTGTTTTTGAGAAAAAAAATGTTATGCGTGGTTAGTGAAAAACTAAAAATGTTTAATCACTTGAATAAGGCAATAAAACACATAGAGAAAATTGGTTCCCAGATATTTTGAGAACTGGAGCTTGTAGCCTAGAATTTTTTTTTTCTAAATGATGTGAAAATCATCTTGTTTACTCACTTACAGAAAACAATATATTGATTTAAATTTTCTAAGACACTTTTTGTTGGTAAAAAGTCATATGCGAGTAGGCGTCAACTATCATGAATTCACACCTGAGAAGACAAAGGCCTGCATAATGAGCTGCATAATGAGCCATTGAGTCAGCTGTGTGACTGAGAGGGATGAGTTACAAGAAAGAATGTGAGGACAAAATAAATCTATATAATTTTATGTTTGTAGATTATTTAGAATATATTTAATTATCCCACAACATAATTTAATATTCACTTGTGAGTGCAGTTAAATAGTTTATTAGGAAAAATCAAAGCTGACTTTCAAACTGAATTTTTTGCATCATTACTCCAGTCACACAATCCTTCAGAAATCCTTTTAACAATCTTATTTTCTACAAAAAAAAGAAAACATGTATTGTTATTATTATCATTATTATTATTATTATTATTATTATTATTATTATTATTAATGTTGAAAAGAGCTGAGAATATTTTTTTTTAGGTTTTTTAGGGGGGATAAATTGAAAGAACAGCAATGATTGTTACATTTGTTACAGTTACATTTATTGGTACATTTATATTATTTACATCAAGCTTTTGAATGGTATAGTAGTGTATATTGTTATTGAAACTTCATAATATTTCACTTGATTATACATTTAGTCAGGAATTATAGTTTGGAAAAAGTCTTTGGAAAAAGTCTAACTAGTAAAATGTTTACACGTTATGTGAAAACTAGTACAAGTAGGCTATATAAATAAATAAAAAGAGACTTACTCATGTTTATGAACTCTGCTGAATAAAGTGCTTCATTCTTTTTTCTGAGGAAATCCAAATCTCAAATCCTCAACCACATCACATCTTTTTGGGGTGAATTATATCTTATTCCTCTCATCGCGAAGCAAACAGTAAAATAAAAAAAACTTGAAGAACAATCTCGCTGCGTTGTCTTCTGTTGTGTGGGCGTATTCAAAAGCCGATCGCGCTTCAGTGAAACATTTGAATCTCAAAAGCGCGCTCGGCGCGGGGGCGTGGTCGCATTAGAAGATAATGAAGGGAGACGTGAAAAACGGACATCGCGTTGTTTTCATATGGATTACTTTATCACAGAATATTTGTTTTCAGCAGCACTTATTTAGTTTAAAAGTAGACATGTCAGGCTTTCTATAGATATCTCTCTCATGTCTCTTCGTTGAGTATTCACTGAGTTACAGTTCATTTTAATGACGCATTTGTATCTGAAGATCAGCGCAGACAAAGGCTGCAGACAGCACTCCTTGTTTGTTATCTTTATTTTATAAGTGCACAAAGTTTTGTTGTTATTATGTCTGTATACAAAAAAAGTAGACCCTTTACAGATTCGATTGATGTATTGCACTTATCTGTACGATCAAAACTGAAAGTGTAATTTAAGTTCTTTTCGGGGTTATCAGGAGAAAATACCCCAAAACGCGTATACGCGTTAATCGACTCCAGAGGGTTAATGTCTCTAAGGCTAAGATATACACAGTTTCACACTCAAGTTCACAGACCGAGACAGCAGAAAGCACATCCGGTTTGCATTCATTATTTTACAAAAGTGTGTTTTGTTGTTATTGTGAGTGCACACAAATAAATGTAGAGTCTTTACAGATTTGAAAGATCTATTACTCTTATCTAAAATTAAGGCATAGCCTATTTTAAGAGTGAGTGAGTGCACCGGTGCCTCCGTCTGTCCTGCAGTAAGCACGCACTGCTGTTCAGCTTCTACTCTCCACACAGACACAATAGCACACATTTTTCTAGGTTTACATTAGATTGAGCAGCCATGTAAATTTGCAAATACAGATGATAAGCCATATTTAAGGTTGATGAAATGTGAGCGTTTGGATGTCCTGCCCGATGTACTGTATTACCATAGACTAGCCGTTAACGATCTGTCCGTGATGAGCTGCGTGACTTCACCTGTGGATTACTTTATTTTGTAATGTTTTTTTTTTTTTAATGTGACTAAGTGACTAATAATATTTTGGTTGACTAACAATTAGTCGACTATTAGGGGGCAGCCCTAGTTAATTACTCTTCTAGCTCTTCCTAGTACAGAGGACGAGCAGGGTCCCAATCCACTCTGCCCAGTTAAGGCCCCGATATACTTCAAACGAAATCGAAGGACGAACTGATATGTCATTTAGAAAAAATCAGGCCAAAACGAAGTTCGTTTTGAGTTTGTTTCGGCAGTTCGAAACAGCTCACCAAAGCGAACTTTAGGGGGGAGTTCGTTTTGGCTCCTAAACACCTTTGAGATACCATTGGTCCATGGCGATTACGCAATCGGTGGGTGTTTTCTGGAACTCCACCTTCTTTGACATGCGTTTTTTTTTTTTTGCCTAATTTCACATTCAGCGGAGGTTAGGCAGGAGAACATCTCCAAGTCACTAGCAACATAGCTGAGCTGCCACAGATATGTCCACACCTGTACGATTGCTCGTGGAGAGACTTTAAAAATTCAGAGAAAGCATTTCATTCCTAGAAAGAAATTGCAACAAATTTTGACACTCAGGACCACTTTTTGGATACTTCAGAGGCCGCTCTAAAGGGCTGCCGGTTATAAAGCAACGACTATCGACGCTATAGCTGTGGCTTATGTCACAGAGGGCTTGAAATGCCCTATTGGGGTGAGGACCCACTCTACTCGAGGGATGGCCTCCTCCTGGGCATGATCCAGTGGGATCTCTTCTGATGACAGCTGTGCGGACGTTACAGTCAACCAGGTTTTATAATTTAGACGTCCCTGCCCTCCAGGCACAGGTCTTGTCTCCTCTTTGAGAGGAAAAGGTTTTATGTTGTCCCCAGTCCAAGGCTAACTTGAGGCACATTCTTTGCTCATGCTTCTTAGGGGCCCTCATTTCAGGCGCACCAGGACTGGACACGCAGAGTGACTTAGTTCTGCATTTACTCCAGTTACTTACGTAACCTCGATCCCCTAAGATAAGGGAAAGAGCATTGCATAAGCTGCCGTGCTTTGAGTCTGCACACGAGTCGATGGCTGTCGCTGACAGTTGAAAGATTCTGACGAATGACGCTCTGAGCTGACTTATATAGTAGTCTGCTCCTCTAATTTTGGTGGGTTGAAGTGCCATTTGTTCATGCAGGTACACAAATGTGAACAAATCAGGCATCAGTATCAGAGTAAACAGGAGTTTCCCCATGCATCTATACACAACGCTCCTTCCCTTATCTCAGGGAACCAAGGTAATTTATGTCACCCAGTCAAATACACTGCACATCAAAACACTTATGCTTAGACACACACCAGCTTTAACATTGATACATACTGATAATAGCCATTGACAACCACTTACTGATTTTGGATCATATAGAATGCTTACTGACAAATAAAAATAGGTTTCCCTGCTTTACTAACATTTTGGTTTGATTTGAATATGAGAAAACTTGCCACTGAATAAATATTTTACTTCAGTTTTTTTGGAAGTATCCAAAGGAAAAAATAAAAAAAATCACCAAAACTGAACCTGCATCCTAGTTTATACTACTTGCCCTCATCTATGAGCCTGTCAGATTCAAGAATTCAGTTTTGTATTTTATGGTGACAACAACTGTGAAATTGTCACTTGGGAAGTAATAAATGTATTTAACATTACCTTTTTTTCTTTTTTTTTCTTTACAGAGACAAAAATTTTGATGAGTTTTCCAAACACCTGAAGGGTTTGGTCAACCTGTACAAGCTCCCTGGAGACAAGTGTGGTTTCCCTTTTTTTGTTTTATTTATTGGATCAAATTTTTTTCAGTTCCTGATACTGTTTGCATTTTAATATTTTTTTTCTCATTTTGTTTCACAGCAAATTAAAGACAAAGATGTACTTAGCACTTCAGTCTCTGGAGTTAGACCTTACCAAGATGATGCATATGTTCAGGTACACTGATTTTTTCTTTGTCAAGAATAAATATTTCCCCAACGGTAGCAAAAAAGTACCATTTTGGACATGGTACTATTGTAATTCTATATTATGGTATAGACCATTTCAAGGATGTAAACAATATCAAACGCACTGGAATGCTACTGTGCATGTCTGGTCCTGAAGCATTTCCGTTAGCCATTTCTAAATCTCAGATCTGTCAAAACAAGCACATACTTTTTAAGTCTAGTGAAAACATAATAAAGTATTTCAAAAAAAATTAAATTGAAATTACCTGATCCTTTAAATCTGACTATGAGGTGCAGACTTACAAAGAACATCAAACGTTTGCTTGAATAGTCTTCCAGACGGCTCAAAGCTCAATATCTGATTGATGCTACTTGCAAGAGATGGTGGAAAAAGCATATCGTAGTCTGGATGCTTACAATTAACTCCTTAGTGGAAAGGTAGGGAACATTTGTTCGTACAATGTGGATGACTTCAATCTTGTTTTTGGTTAAGCTGAAGCAAGACAAACCGTGTTTATCATGGTCTGTTGCTAAGATGTCCAGGGAGGTTATTAGTGGACATTTCACTTGCATTGCTGGGTCAGTCTGTATATCTGTGCAAAAATTTGTATTTATTTGTACAGTGCTTTTCACAATACATATCATTTCATTGCAGCTTTAAAGAACATACATGTATATAACAATGCTAAATGTGTGCTATTAAACGAATCGCTACATACCATTAATTTCAGAATGCATCTGCTTAGTTTGGGCATTTGTTGCTTTGGAACAGTGCGAGAAAGGGATCTAGGTTTTAGGATTCTTTGAAGAATAAAAAAACAGCATTTATTTAAAATAGAAATGTTTTGCGACAACATACAGTACCGTTCAAATGTTTGGGGTCAGTATTTTTTATTCTTTTTTTTTTTTTTACTTTGAAAGAAAATTAATGCTTTTATTCAGCAAGGATGTTAAATTGCTAAAAAGTGATTTAAGACTTGTATTGTAAGAAAATATTTCTATTTTGAATAATAATCTTCTAGGATTTATCAATCAATCCTGTAAAAAGTATCACAGTATTTATACTATGAATCTTACAAACTTTGAGAACATGATTTTAAAATGTAATCTTATCAGTTATTCAGCATTTTTCTGGCATTGTGACCATGCTATTGATGCAGTGGTCAGAGGTTATTTTAGTATGTAATGAACTGAATGAATAACATAATTTTTATTCTGTTCTGTTTCTGTTCTTCAGAAAGCAGTCCTCATAACTTTAGTGACTTAACTGGTGATTGTTCTTCTCACTTCTTTATTATAAAACTACAAACAAGAAAAAAATATGTATGAACATTATGTACACCTTTACATACACATCCAGCTTAAAATTACAGTTCGGTTTTGTACATAGTTCCTTTTAACATTATTTAAGGTAATGTACATGCCAATAAATTATATTCAAATGAGATCATATACAAACAGGAGAAATAAGTAGTATGCAACCAATAACGCAAATCATGTCTGTATATAACAAATATAACAATAATCCTGATCTACACTTTACTTTAATCTACACAACAATTAAAGCACTATTTAGTATAAAATTTAGCACTTACAGACATATATTTCCAAGGTTTAAACAATGAAATCAATAACCCATAGGAACTGTATGCACGTTCTTCTCGACTGCATTCACTGAGAGAAACGGAAACTAAATGGCAAATAAAGTGTAGTACCTTAAATGTCCAGTAGGAGATGGAAAAGAAACACTGCTAGACATAAGCAACGGCACAATTTTATTTGAGAGATTTTAGATAAAGTGGCTTGAGCAGCTGTACAGTCAGGCATACTCTACATATAGAATTGTTTTATGTGAACACTGACTTCTAATGTTTATGAAATTAATTCTTAAAGACCAGCATGTTTTAGAGGCTAGTGTACAGCCATTTTTGCTTCCTTTTCTGTACTGTAAACATGCAGAATTGTTTCAGACCAGATCAGTATCTGCGTTGACTTTCAGTACCATAGTGTACATCAAAAAACCACTGTAATTTTTTTGAAACGGTATAATTACTCAGTAACTCAATCAATTTCTACCGTAGGATAGCCACTAATGCCAACACTGTGGAGACAATACTTCATGGTAGTGTGGGTCTATTGACGGCGAGGAGCGGCGGTCATCTAGTATCTCTACAGTGTTATGTTTCTCCAAATGACATCTTTGAGGAGGGAACAGGAGCCCAACTGAACTACACTGCTGTCAATAGTAAGAAAACAAAAACAGTTCAAGTGTGTATGTGTGTGTATATATATATATATTATAATCAAAGGACATTGATTACTATCTTCTCTTGTATTCCGTAGTTCCCCGTACTTTAGGTGTGAGTGTGTCAGTGACTGTTGAGGGCACCACATTGGTTTACAAGCTACCCATCGCTCCGCTTATCACAGGATCTCATCCTGTTGACAACAAAGGGTCAGATTTACAAAAAATAAAGTTTAACTAAAAATTTAATTTTGTTGTCTCTACTATAGTGTAATCTGGTGTAATCTTTCCATGGAAGTGTAGTATTTTTACACCCCATACTTGGCCAGGGGCCTATGTGGCTTGTGCATTATATCCTGAAGTTACATGATAACTTTGCATGAGAAATATGTACTGGTTGTTCCATTGGTGTTGTTAATAATTTATTAGCTATTTATGTAAGTCTTCGTTCTTTTAAGATATTTTTCCCCCTCTAGGACTCCATCATTTTCTTCTGTTACAAACTCAAACTGTGTAGATTTACCAGCATGTTTCTTCCTGAAGATGAATCGCTTGATGCCATTCTCTTTATCTTATATTAAAAAAATGGGCAGTACTACAGGTATGTATATAATCCTGTTTTAAAGACTACGTGTAGAATTGATCTGAAGGTAGATGTTGGATGACTTTAGTAGATTACTACATCATTGTAGTTATTTTTTATTAGTTATTGTGCTTCTGCTATTAAATTGTCTAAATGACAAAATGAAAATCATTAGGTATACAGTGGGGAAAATATTTATTTGATCCCCTGCTGATTTTGTCAGTTTGCCCACTTACAAAGAAATGAAGGGTCTGTAATTTTTATGGTAGGTTTATTTTATCGTATAGAGACAGAATATCAGCCAACAAATACAGAAAAAAAAAACATATAAAGGTTAGAAATTGATTTGCATTTCAGTGAGTGAAATAAGTATTTGATCCCCTACCAACCATCAAGAATTCTGGCTCCCACAGATTGGTTATATGCATTTACATTTAGTCATTTTGCAGATGCTTTTATACAAAGCAACTTACATTTGGGGAATACATAAAGCAATTCTTCTTGAAGAGGCAAACAGACACAGGAAGTGCTTGTAGAACCAAGTTTTAGGCATTGTTCAAATAAGTGCAAGCTAGAAAGGGAAGGAATAAATAGTTTTTATATATATATATATATAATTTATGATGAGCATCGAAAGAGATGGGTTTTCAGTTGTCGCTTGAAAATTGTCAGGGATTCAGCATACCAGATAGGGGTGGGAAGATCATTCCACCTGCCAGGAATGGTGAACGAGAATGTTTTAGTAAGTGATTTTGAGCCTCTCTGTGATGGTACCACAAGGCGCCACTTACTAGCGGATCTCAGACTTCTGGAGGGGATGTAGATTCATAGTAGTGAGTGTAAATAGGTGGGTGCTGAGCCTGTGGCTGTTCTATATGCAAGAATCAATGTCTTGAACTGGATGCGAGCCTCAACCAGTAGCCAGTTCAAGAAGATAAAGAGAGGTGTAACATGGGCTCTTTGGGCTCGTTGAAGACCAGTCATGCCACTGCATTCTGAATCATTTGTAGAGGCTTGATTGTGCTTGATGGAAGTCCAGCCAGAAGAGCATTGCAGTAGTCCAGCCTAGAAATGACAAGGGCCTGGATAAGAAGTTGTGCAGCATGCTCCGTTAGAAAGGGCCTGATCTTTCTGATGTTGTGCAATGCAAACCTGCTAGATCGAGCAGTCTTTGTGCCTGTATGATGGGACTCAGTGATGTCGTGTACAGGTGCATCTCAATAAATTAAAATGTCGTGGAAAAGTTTATTTCAGTAATTCAACTCAAATTGTGAAACTTGTGTATTAAATCATTTCAGTGCACACAGACTGAAGTAGTTTAAGTCTTTGGTTCTTTTAATTGTGGTGATTTTGGCTCACATTTAACAAAAACCCACCAATCTCAACAAATTCGAATATGGTGACATGCCAATCAGCTAATCAACTCAAAACACCTGCAAAGGTTTCCTGAGCCTTCAAAATGGTCTTTCAATTTGGTTCACTACTGATCTGACAGTTGTCCAGAGGACAATCATTGACACCCTTCACAAGGAGGGTAAGCTACAAACATTCATTGCCAAAGAAGCTGGTTGTTCACAGAGTGCTGTATCCAAGCATGTTAACAGTAAGTTGAGTGGAAGGAAAAAATGTGGAAGAAAAAGATGCACAACCAACCAAGAGAACCGCAGCTTTATGAGGATTGTTAAGCAAAATCGATTCAAGAATTTGAGTGAACTTCACAAGGAATGGACTGAGGTTGGGGTCAAGGCATCAAGAGCCACCACACAGACGTGTCAAGGAATTTGGCTACAGTTGTCGTTTTCCTCTTGTTAAACCACTCCTGAACCACAGACAATGTCAGAAGTGTCTTACCTGGGCTGAGAAAAAAAAGAACTGGACTGTTGCCCAGTGGTCCAAAGTCGTCTTTTCAGATGAGAGCAAGTTTTTTTATATTTAATTTGGAAACAAAGGTCCTAGATAGGGCTGTGCAATTAAGCGCAAAAAACCGTTCGATTTCGATTTCGGCCTCCAACAATTATGAAAATACAATAATCGAGATGAAACCATTATTTCACCCCATTCCACCCATGAAAAAATGTTCCTCCATAAAAGCCCAATTTCCCATGCAAATCAGTAAAATCATGTAACATGACATTTGCAAAATGGGACGTGCTTGATTTTATCAAAGTATATTTATTCATGTTTTTAAAAGCGGGAAAGAGAACTTACACTGCTTCTCAGGAAAAGCGTGAAAGAGAACTTGCACTGCTCCTCAGGAAGAGATATGCACTCAGAGACAGAACAGAACATGGACATGTAAAGTCATCTTTTAGCTCAAGGTGCGCACCTAAATGCTCAAATTGAAAAAAAAAAAAGTGTCAAAAATGCGGCACTTAGTGATTATTCATGTATACCTTCGTCGGTCACGTAATAAAAGAATGTAAAGAGTTGAGAATGAAAATACGTGTGTAACGGTAAATTGGATCCGTGCAGCTCTTAAAGTGACAGCGGGCTATTTTCCTGCTGCGACTGTGTGCTTAATATTAATCAAAAGAAAAATTCATAATCACACACTGCTCTTGAGTGAATGACTTTTGTAGCTTTAAGAATAAAAAAGTTTAATTCTTACAGTGAAGACTGCTGTTTTATTTTACATTTGATTATTAATTTCTGTAGTAGGCTGTAAATTGCTTGAGACTTGCATAAAAAAAATTAAAGCACAGTTTGTTTCATTTGTAACTTTTTATTCTATTGTATTTGTCCTTTGCTTTTTTTATTGCTGACAGTTTAATTTTCAATAAATTTGAGGACTTTTTGTTTGTTTGAAATTCCGCTGGTCTTTACAATGTAGATGTCATAGCAAACTTATTTACAGAAAATACATATTCAGTATGTATCACTTTCTTTAAATCACTCATATAAAGTTTTGGTCATATGGCCCTCTCATAATCGTGTTAAATAATCGTGATTACAATATTGACCAAAATAATCGTGATTATGATTTTTGCCATAATCGAGCAGCCCTAGTTCTTGTGTATTTTTGGTGGTTTGGAGAAGCTCATAGCCCAAGTTGCTTGAAGTCCAGTGTTAAGTTTCAACAGTCTGTGATGATTTGGGGCAATGTCATCTGCTGGTGTTGGTCCATTGTGTTTTTTGAAATCCAAAGTCACTGCACCTGTTTACCAAGAAATTTTGGAGCGCTTCATGCTTCCTTCTGCTGACCAGCTTTTTGAAGATGCTGATTTCATTTTCCAGCAGGATTTGGCACCTGCCCACACTGCCAAAAGCACCAAAAGTTTGTTAAATGACCGTGTGTGCTTGACCGGCCAGCAAACTCACTAGACCTGAACCCCACAGAGAATCTATGGGGTATTGTCCAGAGGAAAATGAGAAACAAGAGACCACAAAAAAAGCAGATGAGCTGAAGGCCACTGTCAAAGAAACCTGGGCTTCCATACCACCTCAGCAGTGCCACAAACTGATCACCTCCATGCCACGCCGAATTGAGGCAGTATTTAAGGAAAAGGAGCCTCTACCAACTATTGAGTACATGTACAGTAAATGAACATACTTTCCAGATGGCCAACAATTAACTAAAAATGTTTTTTTTTTTTTATTTTTTTTTATTTTTTTTCTTATGAAGTATTCTAATTTGTTGAGATGAATTGGTGGGTTTTTGTTAAATGTGAGCCAAAATCATCACAATTAAAAGAACCAAAGACTTAAATTACTTCAGTCTGTGTGCATGGAATTTATTTAATACATGAATTTCACAATTTGATTTGAATTATTGAAATGAACTTTTCTACGACATTCTAATTTATTGAGATGCACCTGTATATGGAGAAGAGGAGGGGTCCAAGTACAAGGCTACAAGACCATCAGCAAGAAGCTTGGTGAGGAGGAGACAACTGTTGGTGCGATTATTCAGAAATTGAAGAAATACAAAACAACCATTAATCGGCCTTGGTCTGGAGCTCTTGCCTCATGGGTAAGGATGATCATGAGAAAGGTGAGGGATCAGCCCCAAACTACACGGGAGGAGCTTGTTAATGATCTTAAGGCAGTTGAGACCACAGTCACCAAGCAAAACATTGGTAACACAATACACTGCAATGGACTGAAATGCTGCAGTGCCCACATGGCCCCCCTGCTCAAGAAGGCACATGTACAGGCCCGTTTAAAGTTTTCCAAAGAACATCTAAATTATTCAGAGAAGGCTTGGGAGAAAGTGCTATGGTCATATGAGACCAAAATTGAGCTCTTTGTCATTAACTCGACTTGTTGTATTTGGAGGGAGAGAACCCCAGTACCCCAATGACCCCAAGAACACCATCCCTACAGTCAAACACGGAGGTGGAAACATTATGAAAAAAATGGTGCTACGCTGATGTGGAGTGACACAGAGGAGACAAATTTTTTAATAAAGTTATTATTTTTGTTTTATTCGTGTACAAAAAGTATTGTCGGGTTTGGAATGACATGGGGGTAAATGATTAATGACAAAATTTTCATTTTGGGGTGGAGTATCCTTCTAAGGTCATGGAGTGGCCTAGCCAGTCTCCACACCTCAATCCTATATAGAAAATTTGTGGAGGGAGCTGAAACTTCAAGTTGCCAAACGACAGCCAAGAAACCTTAAGGATTTAGAGAGGATCTGTAAAGAGGAGTGGATCAGAATCTCTCCTGAGATGTGTGTAAACCTGGTGATCAACTACAAAAACGCCTTACCTCTGTGCTTGCCAACAAGGGTTTCTGCACCAAGTACTAAGTCATGTTTTTCTTGGGGATCAGATACTTATTTCACTCACTGAAATGCTAATAAACTTCTAACCTTTATATAATGTGGTGTTTTCTGTATTCTTTGGTTGATATTCCGTCTCTATATGTTAAAATAAACAAACCATAAAAATGAGTTGATGTAAGCTTTTTTTTTGTGTTTATATAGGACCACATGAATTTAGTTCTACCTCACCTTTTTTTCCCCCAAACTTTTTAGGCATCCCTGTTTTGGAGACAGTGCCCACCTTGTCCCCACTATATGATCTCATCATTAAGAGCCAACTGCACGAGGAGGGAGAGGCCAGTCCTCCTGCTTTGGCCCAATCAATGCGTTTTTATACAGTGAGTATTAGACATTAGACACCATTGTAAAGTTACTGTTTGTTGATTCATCTCTCTTTCTCTCTTTCAGTAGATAGATGTGTCAGTTTTTATTTAGCTTTTAAGTAGTGTCTATATTGACATGATATTTTTAGACCAGGTAAAACAAAAGTTTTAGTGAGCCAAGTTTGGTGAACAAATTAGTTCTTGTCCATATGCATTTGTCAACTACCCATATATTCTGAGCAGAACATGATTCCTCTATTGTATAACTAAAAAAACCACAGTCTATTAAAACAGTATATCATTATGACTATGTCCATCTTATTCTCTGAATGCATTGCCTTTCTGTCTAATTAGTCTTTACCAGGACAGCAGCATTGTTATTTCCTGAATGGTGATGCTCCAGTGCAGGATGGGAGGTCTCTTCAAGGAGCTTATGTTTCCAAAATTCCCTTCAGACATCCTGCTCAGGTGCCTGCTCTTCTCGACATTATAAGACACCAGGCTGCTTACAACACGCTGATTGGTAGCTGCGTCAAAAAAACGTACATTAAGGAAGGTGAGTGTGTTGTTTTTCATAATAATTGTCTCCATAAGAGCTGGTAGATTAGAAAAAATGCTTTTGCCAGTACTTGATGGAACATTTAGATTTATTGAAAATGCACTACACAAAGAATAAAATATGATTGCATTGCAAAATATGATTGCATTTCAGGGCTCAACACTAAGGATTATTTTTACTTGCCCTGCCAATATTTTGACTGGCCCTGCCACAAAAAAGGAAATAGTTGTTGTTGTCATTGTTTTTAACCGATGTAATATTTTATTCTAATAAATAATCTTATATGATACCAAAATTTTAAATACCAATTAAATTTTACAATTCTCGATTCCAGTTTCAATACCACAGCAAAACTACTAGCCTAACAAATATAAAGTTTAAACATTACTAACTAATTAATTTTATTTTATTTGAATTGTTTTTAGTTTGGTTTTGTGTGTATGGAATGACAGGTTTACATGCATGCAAGGTAATTTTCTTATAATATGAATTTAGTTTTACGTTATTTCTCAACTACTCTCAAACTATTTGTTCGAAGATTCATCTTTCCAAAACCATCCTTTGCATAATGTTGCTCTGCTCTGATTGGTTCGATGACCCAGTCTGTTGTGATTGGTCTACTGCGTACAGTGCATCTCAGAAAAGTAACGCTCATCACCAGTACTGGAATATGGCTTCTCAATAATACATCCTATTATAATAATAATAGTGCTCCACTCTGTTCTAAAAAGGAGGAGTCAGAGGGGAAAAAGTTGTTTTACACTTACATTAGTGAACCGGATCCACAGCTTGGTAGTAAAGACCCAAACAATAATGGTATAAGCGATAGCCAAACACACACACAGAGTACTGATAAAGCACTGCATTTTGTAAACCAACGTATTACTCCATCCTTTACTGACTCCAATGACTCCAAGTACAACAAACATTCTATATTAATCAACACATTTCTAGACAATAGCGAGGCTACAGCTGATTAGCAGAACTATAGCGTGAGTTATACAGAGACTTAGAGACTCAGACTCAGAGCTGCACTGACTGTATACACAACACACAAAACTGCATATTTTGCACGCTCAACAGAACATCAATGCAACAATTATTAATCATACTTACAGGTTGTGATTTTGAGGAGCACACTGTTTCAAACAAAATGGGCACTCACCTATCTTTCTAAGACAACTGGTTTACGAATCCCACGTTGAACTTGCGGAGACTGGAGATGCAGTCATCATTGAATTGATGGGAACACAGCAAAATATTGTGATAATACAGCTGATGTAGCTTAGTAAAGATGAATTTTAGCCACTGATTCTTCACAGCCTCATCCTTTGGAAGTGAAAATAAACCAAATTCACTTTCTCAGAGCAGATTTGTTTTTGCGTGATATCCACGCAGAAAATAGGCAAGCATTATGCAAATATAATAATTTGAGACGTGTGAAATACGTGGAATGGATCTAATTTAACACGTTTCGGCAGTTCTTTCTTTTGATAGACAATAACTTTGATGCACTTTTAGCTTTACAACTTTGCAGACTGTTTACATTCACATACAGCTGCATTACACACTGCATGAAATGTAATTCTCAAAAATCCATAAAAGGGGCATTTTAAAGACAAGAAACAGTAAATAAGAACAAATAAACAATGAATACATAGAACAAAGATTTAACAAATTAAATCATGCTTCAGTGAAAACCACAGACGGGTTGAATGAAATAAAAATTCACTCTCTGACAGTATGTGGCACTTATGGAACAGCAGGGATACAGCGTTTCCTGGGTTACCACTGTAAACAAAGCAGCACTGTGCTTATGAACACTACTTTAATATGCATTATACAGAGACAAGATCAAAAGAAAGTCATTTCCTCAGAGGTGCATTCATATAAACCCCCAATTACAGGTACATCACAAAAAATGTGAATATCATTGAAAAGTTATTTTATTTTTTGTAATTTATTTCAAAAAAGCAAACTTTCTTATATTCTAGATTTTTGCACACAGACTGTAATATTTCAAGAGGTTTTTTTTGTTTGTTTTAATTATGATGGTTACGACTTACAGCTTAGGGAAAATAAAAAAATCAGCATCTCAGAAAATTTAAATATTTAGGGCCCGAGCATGCAGTGCCAGGACCCTCTTGAAATTGCTCCATTTCTTCTTCTTCTTCTTCTTCTTCTTCTTCTCCTTCTCCTTCTCCTTCTCCTCCTCCTCCTCTAAAGAGGGCCTAAACATGCTCCAAAAATCATGAAACTTTGCACACGCATCAGAACTGGCGAAAATTTACATCTGATATAGGTTTCAGAAGTGGGTGTGGCAAAATGGCTCGATAGCGCCACCTGGAAAAATTTCATCTGAGTATGCTTCGAGCTACGTTTTACGTACATGCATGAAAATCGGTACACACTTGTAACACACCATTACCTATAAAAAAGTCTCCTGGTACAAATTCCAAAACCCAACAGGAAGTACATTATTTTGAATTTCCTGTACAATTTTTGTGCAGTTTTTGCCATTTCCATGCCTCATACTTTGACAAACTCCTCCTACAGTTTTAATCGGATCATCTTCAAATTTGGTGAGGGTCACCATAAGACCTTTGTGACATTAAATTGCGAAGATCTTGAGTTTTCGTCAAGGGGCGTGTCCCTGGCGGCCTGACAAACTTTGATGTTTCGCCATGAAACAGGAAATTGCAGTAACTCAGGCAAGCAATGTCCGATCTGCCCCAAACTTCACAGGTTTGATAGGTGTTCTGTTCTGAACAAACACCCATGCCCAAATTCAGTTATAGACATAGCGCCACCTGCTGGTAACAGGAAGTGACATGGTTAACACTGTTATGGACTACTAGGAACATATTAAAAAGTGTAAACAAGTGTTAAATAGGCTGGCAACATGCTAGAAACATACTAAAACATGCTAGCAACACTCAGCTAAGTGCTAAAACATGCTACTAATGCAGTGATAAAGGAAGTTGCTGTAACTCATGCAAGCAATGTCCGATCTGCCCCAAACTTCACAAGTTTGCTAAGAGTCGTGTCCTGAACACATCAACATGCCCATATTCGATGATAGTCATAGCGCCACCTGCTGGCAACAGGAAGTTTCATGTTTAACACTGTTATGGACTCCTAGCAACATATTAAAAAGCATCAACAAGTGTTAAATAGGCTGCCAACATTCTAGAAGAATGCTAAAATATGCTAGCAACACATAGCTAAGTGTTAAAGCATGCTATTAATGCAGTGAAGCAGAACATTACTGTAACTCGTGCATACAATGTCCAATCTTCACAAGTTTGATTAGAGTCCTGGCCTGAAGAAATCTACATGCTCATATTTGGTTATAGTTATAGCGCCACCTACTGGCAACAGGAAGTGACATGTTTTACACTTTTATGCACTATTAGCAACACCGTAAAATATTCCATAGTGTGCTAATCATGCTAGGAATATTCTAAAACATGTTAGCAACACTCACTATATTCTAAAGGATGCTATTAATGCTATGAAACAGGAAGTTGTTGTAACTCTTACATTGCCCAATCTGCCCCAAACTTCACACGTTTTATAAGAATCCTGGCCTGAACGCATCTAAAGGCCAACATTCACTTATAATTGTAGCGCCACTTGCTGGCAACAGGAAATGTCTTATTTTAAACTAACTTAAACATGCAATATCCGGTCTGCCCAAAGTTCATGTGTTTGATATGGGTCCTGGCCTGAACTCATCTTTAGGCAAATATTTATTTATAGTCTTAGCGCAACCTGCTGGCAACAAGAAATTACTTCTTTTACACCAACTTAAACATGCAATGTCTGATCTGCCCAAAACTTTGCATGTTTGGTAAGAGTCCTGACCTGAAGACATTTACATGCCGATATTCAGTTATAATCATAGGGCCACCTATTGGGAGCAGGAAATGTGGCACAAATATTTACCATTTTATAGACATATGGCCCAACGTTCGCTGTTCTCCTATGGCCACCTGGTGGTGGTGAGCCCGGGTGCGAGGGCCCTTTCATCGCTGCTTGCAGTTTTAATCCATTTTGAGCTTGATTAATTTTATTAATTTTGAGTATGAATACTGGGTACCTCCTGGGCTAATTGTGCAACCACAATTTTGCGAAAGACTTGACAGTTTACCACAAGACAATCATCGACATGCCCCACAAGGAGGGTAAGTCACAGAAGGTCATTGCTGAAAGGGCTGGCTGTTCACAGAGTGCTATATCGAAATATATTCATGGAAAGTTGACTAGAAGGAAAAAGTGTGGTAGGAAAAGGTGCACAAGCAACAGGGCTGACCACAGCCTTGGGGAGATTGTCAGGAAAAGCCGGTTCAAGAACTTGGGAAAGCTTCACAAGGAGTGGACTGAAGACAGAGTCAGTGCATCAAGAGTCACCACGCTCAGACGTCTTCAGGAAATGGGCTACAGCTGTTACATTCCTAGAACCAAGCCACTCCTGAACCAGAAAGAAAAAAAAAAAAAAAAAAAACGTAAAAAGCATCTCACCTGGGGTAAGGAAAAAAAGAACTGGACTGTTGCTCAGTGGTCCACAGTCCTCTTATAAGATGAAAGTAAATTTAGCATTTCATTTGGAAATCAAGGTCTGGAGTCTGGAGGAAGACTGGAGAGGCACAGAATCCAAAGTCCAGTGTGAAGTTTCTGAAGTCAGTGATGATTTGGGGTGCCGTGACGTCTGCTGGTGTTGGTTCATTGTGTTTTATCAAGTCCAAAGTCAATGCAGTCATCTACCAGGAGATTTTGGAGCACTTTATGCTTCCATCTGCTGACAAGCTTTATGGAGATGCTGATTTCATTTTTGCAGCAGGACTTTAGAACTTACCCACAGTGCCAAAACCACTTCCAAGTGGTTTATTGACCATGATATTACGGTGCTTGATTGGCCAGCCAACTCACCTGACCTGAACCTCACAGAGAATCCAGTGTTGGGTGTAACGCGTTACTGAGTAATGCTTTACTGCAATTAAATTACTTATCCACTGAAAAAGTAAAGTAAGGGATTAGTGCTCATTTTTAGGTAATTTAATGAGTTACTTATAAAGTACTTGCGTTACAGTAAATCATTTCAACAGTTCTAAAATCAATATTGAATTTGAAATCTAAATTTACCATTTAAAGATAAAATTGAATGCAGCGTCTTTAACCCTTTGCGTGCCAGCGTGTTCACTTTCAGTTTTTCCTGATTCACAGATAAACCTTAAATGCTCAGATACAGATAAGACTAAAATCAATCGAATCTTAAAAGGGCCTACTTTTATTTGTGTACACTGACAATAACAAAACATTGTGCTTTTGCAAAATAAACAAAACAAACAGGGTGCACTTTTTGCCATCTAGGTCTCTGTGAGCAACTTTCTACATGTCACAAACTCAGCGTATATTTGACACAGAGAGATGAGAAATATGTCTATAGAAGTCCTATGTCTACTTTTTAACAAATTCAAATCGAAAATGAATATTCTCTGATTATGTAATCCTTATGAAACTAAAGCGAGATAGTCTTTCCCGTATCTGAGCTTTAAGTGTCTAATTTTAAATGAACGAATTCAAATCGAACCAACTCCAGCGTAAGACTTAAAGCAGCCAAATGTATTAAACATCATAAAGCCGTCTTTTTAGGCAACAGCCAGACATGGGTGTCATGTAGGCTAATAATATGTTTAATGGGACTGAATTTGTATTGAACGTGATTAAAATGTAATAAAAACAGAAATGTATAATAAGACTCTATAACGTTTCCTTTCTACGGTTATTCAAACAGCAAATAAATTATAGCTAAAGTTATAGAAATGAACTGACGTTATCACTAACTTCAAAGGTGTCATGTCCATTCAAAGTGAGGGGGCACGTGCGGCACAGCATCAGCTGCAAAATACAAATTTGTGTTTGCGCTTGGGCTAGCGCTAAGCCAGAGACAGACACGATTGTACAGCGCTGCTGCCTTGTAACAAATCACACACGATTCTGTTGATCTTATGAATGCAATGGCCATTTATGTAATTTATTCTTACGTACATTAAAGTGTTATTTTTATATAAGCCTGAACGGGTTTTACTGGCTTTTCTTGCCAAATTGAAATGTAACTTTTCTTAAGCTTTTTTGTTATTCAGAGTATTTCTGTTTATTAACCAAAGAAAGCTATATATATATATATATACTTATATATATATATATTACAGTTGTTTTAAATCTAAAAGGCTAAACTATTCTATGTTTGACTCAAATTGAAAGAATAAAGAGTTTAATTTCTATTAAGGTTTATAGGGATTTTAAGATGTAGCCTAATTAACTTAGTTACTTTTCAGACAGAGTAATTAGTAAAGTAATTTGAATACAATATTGATGATGTAATTACTAAATTAGTAATAGTAATTAATTACTTTTTGAAAGTAACTTGAAACTTGAAGTAACCCAACACTGAGAGAATCTATGGGGTATTCTGAAGAGGAAGATAAGTAACATCTGAAAAACAATAAAGAGGAGCTGAAGGCCGCTATCAAAGCAACTTGGGCCTCAATAAAGCCTCAGCAGTGCCACAGGCTGATCGCCTTCATGCCACGCCGTATTGAAGCAGTAAGTTGTGCAAAAGGTGCCCCAACCAAGTATTGATTGCATAATTAAACCTGGTTTCGAGATCTTGAACATTTGTTTTGTAAATCTTTTTCTGATTGATCTTTGAGAAAATATTATAATTTTTTGAGATACTGAATTTTTAATCTTCCTAAGCTGTAAGTCGTAACCATCAGAATTAAAACAAAAAACTCTTGAAATATTTCAGTATGTGTGTAATGAATCTAGAAAATATGAAAGTTTGCTTTTTTTAATTAAACTACAAAAAATAAAGAACTTTTCAATGATATTCTAGTTTTTTGGGATGTACCTGTAACAGGGTTTCTACAGACATGAACCAGTTAAATTTTAAGACTTTTTAAGACCTTTTTAATGCCACCTTATATGAAATTTAAGACCTAAACCTGTAATGTAAATACACATTTTTATTACATTCATATGTAATATTTAATGTGTTTAAATTAAAAAGAAAACAAAATATCATTGCTGTAATAAATGATATTTATTACTACAATACACAGTAAACTTTTAATGTCAGCAGACAATATTCCATACAAAATATCCCTGCAAAATAACTGCATTACTGAGATTTTTGGTGGAGTAAACAATTTATTCTGAAGCAATATTTTCATCAGTGTTCTGTTCTATCAGCTTTTACATACTTAAATCTGTATATTTTTTATTTACCTGTACAAAGACCTATGTTTAACCTTTTTAGATGTATGCATCATCTTTCATATCAAATTATTACAATTTATCAATAAATTCATTGTACACTATAGGGCTGCTACAAGGCAGATTAAATAATTTACACTGCAAATAAAAATAATTACAACTGCAATAAATAATATTAGATTAATGTTTTAAATGCATTTATGAATATACAAATAAGAAAGGTTGAGGGGAAAAATGCATACTTTCCAACATACTTCTCAACTAAACTACCAGTAAGTGCAGGCGGTAAGTCACTTAATGAGTGAGTCACTGAATCATTCATTCAACTGATTGAGTATGCTATCATGCTGGTATCTTAAGGACTTTTGTGGACAGCTGACTCCTAAGGTTTTCAATATTCTTCATATTCTGTGTGGTGGTCAAATAGAAACGAATCTTTTCTAATAAGTTTAAATAGATTTTTACCATTTATGGGCATTTTACCTTTATAAAGCCATTTTTTCCATAACTGTGCATTATCTTTTGAGTCAAAATCTTACATTTAATCAGTGAATTAGAATAATAAGACATTTGGGCTGTAATTAAGCAAATGAAATCAGTATCAACAAAATTCCTCTTTAAAATCCAGACATAAGCTGCACCTGAAGTGGCATTTAGAAGTATTTACATACTGTTTAATGCAAAACATGAATGCATTTAACCTCCAGTTACAAATGCATAAATAATTTGATATATTAAACTTAAAACGTTGAATACTAATATTTGAAATGACTGTAAAAAAGAAAAGATACTTTAAATGTGAAATTAAAACCGCCAGCAGGTGGCAGAAAGTCACTGTTAATAAGTGAGTCATTGGCATTGAACCGAATCATTTAAAAGGGTGATTCATTCAGGAACAAAATGGCAACGCTGTAATGTTTCTCAAAGACGCAAAACAGCGCTGTGGATTTGTTTGGAATTATTTTTGTTGGCGAAATAGAGCATAAATAGGCGATATGGTGTCTAAAACGTAAGTCTCTTAATAAAACCTCTAGTTTATTGAACTTTTGTAAAAAATAAAATAAAATAAAATCAATATTACATTTGTACTGTATATGGTAATCATGCAGTGAAAGAGTGCAGTGTAAATGCGCAAGCACTTACGAATATTGAGCTAAATAGCTCACTTGTCATGGTATTACTTAACTATATCATGTTATGAATAAACTAAACAATTTTAATTTTTACCTCAGTGTGTTTCTTCTGAGTTTGTGTGCCGTCACGCTCATTTGTTCTGAAGTCTCCCACAAAGAGACAAACAGACAAACAGAGTGAGCCTCAGCGCGAACTTGTATTCTGCTAATTTACTGCAATTCTCTGATGACGTAGTAATTTACCGCGGGGAAGAAAAAATCTTCGGTCTGTCCAATGATTGTAAACCGTCATTAGGTCCATCAGACTTAATATATTAGCGGTAATGTGACCAAAAATATTTAAGACCCATCGAATCCGAATTTAAGACATTTTAAGACTTTTTAAGACCTTATATTAGGAAAACGTTAAGACATTTTAAGACTTTTTAAGGACCTGCGGACACCCTGTGTAAAAAAAAATTCTTTCAGTATTTCACGTATCGTGACCAGTGATCTTGATCTGCCTGCTACAGTATTTTTCTCTTTGCGTCCATCTTCAGTGTCTCTGGCTCTGTTAATGGCCGTTTACACACAGTTTGTATGGAAGCCCAGAACATAAATCAGTTGAAATAAAACAAAAAATGGGCAGTCGACCGGTGCTTCTGTACTCCACTGTATATATTAAATATAGATTAATCATTGTTAGTTACAAAGTTACTCAATAAGACAGGTATTTTGACATACTTTTGTATGTATTTTCCATTCAGTGGCAAGAATGCGCACTGTACACACAGAATACTGCGCGTGAGTTCTGAATGGAGTTGTCTTTCACATCTTGCTTGAATGCTTTAAAATCACTTGAATTTTTAAATTAGCAAGGCTTAGAAACTCGTGCGAATGATAAACTTTCATGACAACGCAGCAGTGGCCCGATAGGGCCAGTGACACATTCATCAACTGTCCCAAGTATCTTTCATGCTGTCCCCAGACCATCAGGCAGTCCTTATTGTCAAGCCCTGCATTTGATTGCATAAGAAATTCATTACTGTGACAGTTATTTATTTAATATTATGTGGTACTTATTTTCTAGTATTAGCAACAAAAATATGTTGTATCTTTATAAGACTGCAAAAAGCATACTAGAAATGCAAAAAAAAAAAATGATCAAGCTGTAACCATCATTTCATATTTTTAGCAGATACTCCTGGACTGCTGCAGTTTGAAGTGTGCCCTCTAACTGACTCAAGCTTTAGTGTGTCTTTTCAACACCCTGTAAATGAATCACTTGTCTGTGGTAAGGAAACCGCACTTTACATTTAAGTGTTGTTCTACAGCAAACCTGTCTTGGAGGCCCCCCAGCCCTGCACATTTTGTATGTCGCCCTCATCTAACTCACCTGATTCAACTCATCTCATTAGTAGAGACTGCAAGACCTAAACTGGGTGTGTCCAATAAGGGAAACATACAAAATGTGCAGTGCTGGGGGGACTGTAGGACAGGGTTGAAAACCCCTATTCTACAATGAGACCTAACTTAAGTTTTAGCTTAAGTTACCATAGTTTTGCCTGGTCTGATATCTCACTCAGTCTTTTTTTTGCTCTCAGTGGTGATGGAGGTGATTGACTCGAGACAGGTAGCCTGTAAGCTCTACAAGGGTTTATCTGATGCTTTGATCTGCACTGATGACTTCATTACAAAAGTAGTCCAGAGGTAGGTATAACAGATGGCACATGCTAATCTTGAAGACTTTTTGCGTTTGTGCTCCTCATACATGCTTATAACATATTAGTGCAAGCAAAATAAAGTATTGATTTATAGTGTTTTAAAAGAAGTTGAGTTGTCCTCAGGGGCTGCAAAAAATAAAATAAAAAATTGTTCACCAGGGTCTATGTACTTGTGAAAATAAAAATAAAAATTAGAACCATTCACATATTTGAAACAAAATATAAATTCTTTCCAAATTTTTGTTTATGGCCTCTTGATTAAAAATGAATTTCAATTTGATATTGAAAAATGTTTAATATACATATTTTCACTGCCCAAATTAAACTCCTGGAAATAATTCCACCCCCATCTTTGTTTCATACATTCAAGTAAGAATGTAGAGCTATATCCTTTTTGGAACCGATACAGAGAGATGCAGCATGACTTTATTTTGAAGTTTTTAACATTGTTATCATGATTGGTGTTTTAATATGCAAAACTGTATACAAACCATGTGCAAATTCATCTGTCAACACTATTTCTGATCCTGCAACACTTTTAAAAAAGAAAAGGGGGGGCAGTCGTGGCCTAATGGTTTGAGAGCCTGACTTGTAACACGAAGGTTGCGGGTTCGTGTCTCAGGTCTGGCAGGAATTGTCAGTGGGGGGAGTGAATAACCAGCGCTCTCTTCCACCCTCAATACCACAACTGAGGTGAGACCTTTGAACAAGGCACCGAACCCCCAACTGCTCCCCGGACGGTGCAGCAGTATGGCTGTCTGCTGCTCCGGGTGTGTGTTCACAGTGTCTGTGTTCACTACTGTGTGTGTGCACTTGGATGGGTTAAATGCAGAGCACAAATTCAGAGTATGTGTCACCATATTTGGCCTCGTGTCACTTCGCTTTTACTTTCACTCACTTTTCTCCTTAAACTGCAGTGTACCAAAGACAGTTTCAAAAACAGTTTGAAACAGCCACTAGTTATTAACGTCACAAACTCCTAACCAATCTGGCCAATTAGAGGTGTTTAACCCTCTGAAGTCGATTAACGCGTATATACGTGTTTTAGGGTATTTTCTCCTGATAACCCCGAAAAGAACTTAAATTACACTTTCAGTTTTGATTGTACAGATAAGAGCAATACATCAATCGAATCTGTAAAGGGTCTACTTTTTTTGTATACAGACATAACAAAACTTTGTGCACTTATAAAATAAAGATAACAATCAAGGAGTGCTGTCTGCACCCTTTGTCTGCGCTGATCTTCATTTACAAACGCGTCAATAAAATGAACTGTAGCTCAGTGAATACTCAACGAAGAGACATGAGAGAGATATCTATAGAAAGCCTGACATGTCTACTTTTAAACTAAACAAGTGCTGCTGAAAAAAAAATTCTGTGATAAAGTAATCCATATGAAAACAACGCGATGTCCGTTTTTCACATCTCCTTTCATTATCTTCTAATGCGACCACGCCCACGCGCGCGGCTTGAATACGCCCACACAACAGAAGACAACGCAGAGAGATTGTTCAAGTTTTTTTTATTTTACTGTTTGCTTCGCGATGAGAGGAATAAGACATAATTCACCCCAAAAAGATGTGATGTGGTTGAGGATTTGAGATTTGGATTTCCTCAGAAAAAAAGAATGAAGCACTTTATTCAGCAGAGATCATAAACATGAGTAAGTCTCTTTTTATTTATTTATATACTTGTACTAGTTTTCACATAACGTGTAAACATTTTACTAGTTAGAATTTTTCCAAAGACTTTTTTCCAAACTATAATTCCTGACTAAATGTATAATCAAGTGAAATATTATGAAGTTTCAATAACAATATACACTACTATACCATTCAAAAGCTTGATGTAAATAATATAACTGTAACAAATGTAACAAACAATGCTGTTCTTTCAATTTATCCCCCTTAAAAAACCTGAAAAAAATATTCTCAGCTCTTTTCAACATTAATAATAATAATAATGATAAGTGAAAGTCGTGATATTTGCCAAGTATGGTAACCCATACTCGGAATTGGGGCTCTGCATTTAACCCATCCAAGTGCACACACACAGCAGTGAGAAGTGAACACACACCCGGAGCAGTGGGCAGCTATATATCCAGCGCCCAGGGAGCAACTGGGGGTTCAGTGCCTTGCTCAAGGGCACTTCAGCTATGGGTATTGAGTGTGGAGGAGAGCGCCGTTCATTCACTCCCTCCCACCTACAACTCCTGCCAGCACCGAGACTCGAACCAGCGACCTTCGGGTAACTAGTCCAAGTCTCTAACCATTAGGCCACAGCTGCCCATAATAATAACAATACATTTTTTTGTAGAAAATAAGATTGTTAAAAGGATTTCTGAAGGATTGTGTGACTGGAGTAATGATGCAAAAATTCAGTTTGAAAGTCAGCTTTGATTGTTCCTAATAAACTGTTTAACTGCACTCACAGGTGAATATTAAATTATGTTGTGGGATAATTAAATATATTCTAAATAAACTACAAACATAAAATTATATACATTTATTTTGTCCTCACATTCTTTCTTGTAACTCATCCCTCTCAGTGACACAGCCGACTGAATGGCTCATTATGCAGCTCATTATGCAGGCCTTTGTCTTCTCAGGTGTGAATTCATGATAGTTGACGCCTACTCGCATATGACTTTTACCAACAAAAAGTGTCTTAGAAAATTTAAATCAATATATTGTTTTCTGTAAGTGAGTAAACAAGATGATTTTCACATCATTTAGAAAAAAATATTCTAGGCTACAAGCTCCAGTTCTCAAAAGTCCCGGGAACCAATTTTCTGTATGTTTTATTGCCTTATTCAAGTGATTTAACATTTTTAGTTTTTCACTAACCACGCATAACATTTTTTTTTTTCAAAAACACAATCATGTACATACATGCTGCTCACATATTATTATAGCCTTAGTTTGTGCTGATTACAGTGAGATTAGACTTTAGCCATTTAGATATTTATAAGAAACTGAAAAAGCACAAATGTCAGGGCATGACAAAACTTCTCCAGGCCCCAAAAATACCCTTAGACTCCAGAGGGTTAAAGGTCTAGGAGGAGATACTGACTAAATTTTGGACCAGAAGAAGAATAAGCTTATATATAAGATCAGTAAGGTGGCTTTTTCAATATATTTTTATATATATATATATATATATATATATATGGACCGGCGCAATACGAATGCCCCCAGCAGCCGTCCCTCTTAATCATGGCTCTAGGTTCCAGAAACCCACAAAATAGAACCGGAGTCCTATTCCATTATTCCTAGCTGCGGTATTCAGCGGCGACGGGAAACTGAGCTCCAGGGGCTTTACGGAGTGATGGCCAGACCACGTACCCTCACCGTGGGATGATAGATAGATGCATGCATGCATGCATGCATGCATACATACATACATGCATATATACAGGTGCTGGTCATATAATTAGAATATCATCAAAAAGTTGATTTATTTCACTAATTCCATTCAAAAAGTGAAACTTGTGTATTATATTCATTCATTACACACAGACTGATATATTTCAAATGTTTATTTCTTTTAATTTTGATGATTATAACTGACAACTAAGGAAATACCAAATTCAGTATCTCATAAAATTAGAATATTGTGAAAAGTTCAATATTGAAGACCCCTGGTGCCACACTCTAATCAGCTAATTAACTCAAAACACCCGCAAAGGCCTTTAAATGGTCTCTCAGTCTAGTTCTGTAGGCTACACAATTATGGGAAGGCTGATGACTTAACAGTTGTCCAAAAGACGACCATTGACACCTTGCACAAGGAGGGCAAGACACAAAAGGTCATAGCAAAATAGGCTGGCTGTTCACAGAGCTCTGTGTCCAAGCACATTAATAGAGAGGCAAAGGGAAGGAAAAGATGTGATAGAAAAAAGTGTACAAGCAATAGGGATAACCGCACCCTGGAGAGGATTGTGAAACAAAACCCATTCAAAAATGTGGGGGAGATTCACAAAGAGTGGACTGCAGCTGTAGTCAGTGCTTCAAGAACCACTACGCACAGACGTATGCAAGACATGGGTTTCAGCTGTCGCATTCCTTGTCAAGCCACTCTTGAACAACAGACAGTGTCAGAAGCGTCTCTCCTGAGCCAAAGACAAAAAGGACTGGACTGCTGCTGAGTGGTCCAAAGTTATGTTCTCTGATGAAAGTAAATTTTGCATTTCCTTTGGAAATCAGGGTTCCAGACTCTGGAGCAAGAGAGGAGAGGCACACAATCCACGTTGCTTGAGGTCCAGTGTAAAATTTCCACAGTCAGTGATGGTTTGGGGTGCCATGTCATCTGCTGGTGTTGGTCCACTGTGTTTTCTGAGGTCCAAGGTCAATGCAGCCATATACCAGGAAGTTTTAGAGCACTTCATGCTTCCTGCTGCTGACCAACTTTATGGAGATGCAGATTTAATTTTCCAACAGGACTTGGCACCTGCACACAGTGCCAAAGCTACTAGTACCTGGTTTAAGGACCATGGTATCCCTGTTCTTAATTGGCCAGCAAACTCGTCTGACCTTAACCCCATTGAAAATCTATGGGGTACTGTGAAGAGGAAGATGCGATATGCCAGACCCAAGAATGCAGAAGAGCTGAAGGCCACTATCAGAGCAACCTGGGCTCTCATAACCCTTGAGCAGTGCCAAAGACTGATCGACTCCATGCCACGCTGCATTGCTGCAGTAATTCAGGCAAATGAAGCCCCAACTAAGTATTGAGTGCTGTTCATGCTCATACTTTTCATGTTCATACTTTTCAGTTGGCCAAGATTTCTAAAATCCTTTCTTTGTATTGGTCTTAAGTAATATTAAAATTTTTAACATACATACATACATACATACAGGTGCATCTCAATAAATTATAATGTCATGGAAAAGTACATTTCAGTAATTCAACTCTAATATCTTTTACTTCTAAAGTTATTTTAGCCCTCCTGTAATTCATCTCCAATAGCAGGTGAAATTTTTAATTTTGACAGCACTCTACAAAATAGTGGATTTCTCAATAAATATTCATCAATGATATTTAATATTTTGGATTTTATAACTATTTATGTTTGTATCTATTCTGAAAACATATTAACAAAATTAAAAAAAAAAACATAGCTGAGCAAGTTTCTGAAATTAGGTTAAGGAATTACCCTTTAAATAAAAATTTTAGTCATGACTACTTGCTGGAAAGTAGTGAAAATGTTGGTGTCAAAGGTATAGTTCACCCAAAAATCATTTACTCACCACAGTAGTTTTTTTCTTCTGTTGAACACATAGGAAGATCATTTTAAGAATGTTGGTAACCAAACAGTTGCTGGTAGCCATTGACATTAATATATACCTGTGTGTATAGATAGATAGATAGATGCACACACATTGGAAGTCAATTGCTACTAACAACTGTTTGGTAACCAACATTCTTCTAAACATCTTTTGTGTTTAACAGAACAAAGAAATGAATACAGGTTTGGAGCAACACAAGGGTGTGCAGACGATTATTTTATTTTATTTTTTTCATTTTCGGGTGAAATTTCCCTTTAAAATATATGCTTAAAGTCAATGAGTCAGAAATCCTTTTAGGTTTTACATCTGTTTTTCCTTCCCTAGATGCATGTCCATTCCTGTGACTATGCGTGCCATCCGACGCAAGGCAGAGACCATTCAGGCAGATACTCCAGCATTGTCCCTTATAGCTGAAACTGTGGAAATTATGGTGAAGAAGAACTTGCCCCCAACCGGCAGTCCAGGTTACATGGGAATGTGTACAGGACCAGATGGGAGCAACCCCGTGGGTCTTCCTGGTTTAAATAGTGGAACCAACTCTGCAGGAAGCAACAATGTTGTGGGCGTAGGAGGAAGTGGATCTTTCCAAGGACCAATCACCTCACTTTTCAACATGGGTCGTACTGGTCAGGGAGGCTCATGTGCCGACACCGTACAGTGTGGAGGCCAGCAGCAAACAATGCAACAACAACATCAACAGTCTCAGAGCCATTGTTCAGATGACTTTAGTAAAGTTACTCAGAATCCAATCCTAACCAGCCTTCTGCAAATAACAGGCAGTGTTGGGTCTAGTCCAACTCCCCAGCCACCTCAGCCCCACCAGACCCCCCCACCAACCACCTCACCGGCAAGCAACACCAAAAACCACCCCATGCTAATGAACCTACTAAAGGATAATCCCTCACAAGATTTTGCTGTATTGTATGGCAGTAGCCCTCTAGAAAGACAGAATTCATCTGGCTCCCCGCGGACAGATAGCCAAGGGCAGTCTTGCTCTGGCACCAAGGGCAAGAAAAAGCGTCCAAGAGGCTCTGATAAAGGAGTAATTGGAGCAGGTGGTGGAATGGGCATGAAACATCAATCTCAGCAGCAGTTGGGAGGCATGACCCAACAGCATCACCACACACACCACTCTGAAGACGATTTCCACAGGGAGCTTTTCTCTATGGATGTTGATGCCTCCCAGAACCCCATTTTTGATGTTAGTCTTCCAGGTGATGGACTTGAAACCCCTCACAGTATCACTCCAGCTCCAAGTCAGTGTGGAACACCACCTTCAGGTCCTGGTATGCCATACCACTCTCAGTGTCATGTCCAACCCCAGACACAAGTCCAGTCTCAGCCACAAGGATCTATACCCCGTATGGTCCGCCTCTCCAGCTCTGACAGTATTGGGCCTGATATCAATGACATTTTGTCTGATATTCCTGATCAGGCCAACAAAGGAAGCAACAGCAGTCATGGCCAGCACCTCATGGCTGGTGAAGAAGGGGGTTCCTTGGGAACTCCACTCCGGGATTCTTCCAGCTCAGGCCAAGGTAGTGCAGTTTTTGAGGCAGATCTGTTTAATGCAAACAGCAATGAAAATCCCTTTACTGATGCAGCAGACTTGATTGCAGAAGCTGCTACTGCAGCAACACCCAATAGCGATTCTTCCTCAACTAATTTCTTTCCAGACACAGACTTCAACCCAGAGCTTTTAACAGGACAGGGAAGTTTTTCACAGACCTACTTTGAAGACAGCTCCCCAAGCCCTGACCCAGATCTTGAACTGGTTAAAAGTTTCAGTGGAGGAAGTCAGCAGAACACTCCTACGGGCACACCTCAGAATCCTGCCTCACATGGCCAAAATACTCCAGAGGCTTCATTGAAAGACCCTTTTGATATGGGTATTTTTAGTGGGAATGGTAGTGGAGGAAAGCCAATATTGGGCCCAGCATCAGATATGGTGGACTCACACTTTTCTCATACTGGTGGAGGCCAAAGTCCACTCATGTTGGGCATTGTGGTAGCAGGTAATGATTTTAAAAATGGTGATGCAAAAGTTAAACTGCAGCAGATGAGGGCAATGGAGGATAATGAGGGAGGAAATTCTGGAACAGGAATGGGGAGTGTATGCTCTTCTGAAATGAAGCAGGTAAAACGCAGTCGCACTCCTTCAAGTGAGGGCAAATCAAAAGACAAACAACCAAAACGTAAGAAGTTGGATCCAGATGGCAAGTCACCTTCACACAGTTCAGGGGGTCGGCCATACACTCCTCCTTGTGGGAGTGCAACTTCTGGAGGATTAGTAAGTGCTGGTGGATCTAAGTCCCCTGGGAGCTTAGGCAGGTCTCAGACTCCACCGGGAGGTGCTACTCCACCAATCCCAAAAATCACTATACAAATACCCAGGACTTTAACTGGCGGAAAAACATCATCTCATGGAGGCTACACATCAAGTAGTTCAGCAAGCGGAGGTACTGGTAGTATAAGTGGCACAAGCAGTAGCAAAATCCACCATTCCCACTCCTCTTCTTCTGGGAAGATAAAAAGTAGTAAACTTGAAGGCTCTGTTGGGCAAGGCAATATCCCCAAATCAACAATCATTGGCAGTGGTATGTCTTCTCAATCCAAAGGATCTTCCATGGGGATGGGTGTAGGCAAGCCATCCTCTTCTCCCATAACAAAGCATGGTTTGTCAGGCTCAGGCAGTGGTGGCAGCAGTGGAACAGGAAGTGGAAACAAAAAGCCCCAAGGTGGTAAGCCACCCAGCTCACTCATGAACCCCAACATCAAGCCCAACATATCACCCTCACACTCTCGTTCTGGAAGTTCTGACAAGCTGTCCTCTCCAATGAAACTTCAACAAGGCCAGTTGCCTGGAACCCCACCCTCTTCTAAGGCTAAATCCCCTATTGGCTCAGGCAGTGGAGGGTCAGGAGGATCCAAGTCTTCTTCAGGTGGTGGAATGGGAACCCAAAAACAATTAGGCAGTAGCTCATCCACAGGAAATTCTTCATCCTCTATCTCCTCTGTAAGCTCCTCTTCGTCATCTGGCTCCATACCCTTTTCTTCAAATGGTCAGTCACAGTATGGGAGCAGTGGCGGAGGTTGCTGTGGAGGGGGTGGTGGAAGTGGAAACAACCCTAATGCAAAAAGCAAGTCCCCAAGCCGAAACAAAAAACCATCTCTTACTGCAGTCATAGACAAACTGAAAAGTGTGGGTAGTGGGGGAATTGGTGGAGAGGAGGCCGAAGGTTGTGGTGGCAGTAGTGGGGTAGTGCCACAAAATACTTGTCCTACATCCTCCAAGCATGGTATGTCCTCCCTGGGAGGTGAGTTTCTGAACAAGCGAGACAAGATAGACAAAGATGGCAAATCCAAGGTGTCTGGATCAGGGGGCAGTTCTGGTGACAAGAAGATTGATTCCAAAAGTAGTGCTGTGACGGGCACTGGTGTGGCAAAGATTATCATCAGCAAACCAGAAGGGGGCTCTCCAAGCATAAAATCTAAAGTAACTCTTCAGAAACCTGGAGAAAATTCTGGAGATGGTGCCATACGTTCCCAGCACTCAGGCCACAAAGCATCACCCCTTTTCAGTGGTTCTACACCAAAACATGACCGCAGCTCTCCAAGCCACAGCCGTTCCCCTGGATACACGCCTATAAATCCAGACAGTGAGAGTGAATCTGGTAGCAGTTCAATTGCTGAAAAATCTCATCAGAACAGTCCTAGCTCTGATGATGACCAAACTATGAGACCACACCAACCAATTCAAGACTACATGAGTTCCATATCCATGAGCCAGAGTGAAAAACACAAGAAACATAAAAAAGAGAAGAAGAAGCAGAAAGAGCGGGAAAGAGATCGAGAAAAAGAAAAGAAGAAGTCAACAACGACTTGTGGACCCTCCTCTCACCCAGTAAAGACAGATGGCTGGTCCAGATCCCCTATATCTTCAGAAACTTCAATGTCATTGCTTAGCTCTGAACGCTCTTCACGACCAAGTCCTGTGTATATGCATACAGAGGATGATGACCTCATGGACTCTGCCTTGACAGGCAATCTAGAACCTTTCAAATAAAAAAAATAATAATTGATTTGATTGATTAATAGTTTGTAGAGGCAAAGGAATGCAGCCGGCCTTTTTTTATTATTATTATTATTATTATTTTGGACTGCATTTTTTTTAAACAATTGGAAAAAAATATTTCATGTATTTTATGATAATTGTATTATGTATAAATGTCACAGTTTTTTAATGTGGAACTATTGTTTTGAGGGAAATGTCTTAAATCCATTTTTATTTAAAAAAAAAAAAAAAAAAAAAAACAGAATTCATCCATTTGAAATCATTTGGCAGTATATAGAATATTAGTACAAGACTTTAAATGAAGTATTAGTAGCTATGTATGTTTTTTTTCTCTAATTATATGCTTTAATTTGCATTTTTCCAAATTAGATGGTATATACACTGTGAAATCAAACGTAGAAAAGTCTTGTCTGCCATTGAGTTATTTAGCTTGCTTAACTGGATGCATTGTCAAAAAAAATTATATAATGAAAGCCTCATTCCTTTTTAGTCTGTTTACCTGTAATTGAAAGAAATTGAGCAATAATTGAAAGAAATTAATGAGCATATTGTTTAAAAAAAAAAAGTAAACCACCTTTTCAATCTTAGAAAATATAAGTATTTTAAATTTCCAATTATTTTACATCTTACATTTCTACTATCACTTCTGTTTACTACTGATGAAGATGTGTAATAAGAATTAATTTCATTGTATGTCTTTTCTGTAAAATGGATTAAGTTTTACAAGACTGAAATAAATGTCACTGCCAAGTTTTTGTTGATCTTTTGGCCTCTTGCCTATTTGGGCATGCAGTATGATAATGGTATGAGTCAGTGGTTCCCAATCCTGGTCCTGGAGAACCCCCAACACTGCACATTTTAGATGTCTCATTATTCAAACAACTGATACAGCTCATTAGTGAAGACTCCAAGACCTCGAATGTGTGTGTCAGATAAGAGAGACACCAAAAGCGTGCAGTGTTGGGGGTTCTTCAGGACCAGGATTGGGAACCACTGGTATGAGTTAAAATATTTTTGCACATTACTAAAGCTCATATTTGTTGTAGGTTAAAACTCTGTGAATCCTTTTAATCAACCACTGCATGAAGTCTGAATCTGTGAGTGTACTGTAAATCAGAGTGAGACAGATGTTTGTGGTGTTCATACTGATTGTACATAAGAATAATATGCCTTTAAATAATCTGTTAATTTACATATATTAACAACTGCCATTATTGCCATAGATGCATTTGACATACCTTATTCTTAGGTAGTTAAAAATGGGAAAATAAGAGGGTTTTCAGTAATTAAACATTATTTATTTAAATTGTTGAATTTATTAGGGTAGACTTTAGTTAAGACTTAATCTTAATTGTTTATTGATTTACTGTAATGAATTGTATAGGCTATTTAACTCTTAGACGTTCTGGTAAAGAGTAGTACATTATCAGTTGTATATAATAAAGAAAAGGAATAAAATTAAATGCTGAAATAAAAATATTTTTGTAGAACCTCACTGGGCCCCGGGGCTATGACTCAGTGCAGGGCTTCTCCCATCACAATAATGACATATATATTGCTTAAAATGAGTTTTTCATCCAATCAAAATTTTTGATGCATTGCAATTTCATAATTCTTGTTACCAATTCCAATATCTCAAAAAAAAAAAAAAAAAAAATACTATCCTACATAAACTTACTGAAGACAAGTAAACAGTCATGAATTACAATAGAACAAAGAAATTGACCAAAAAAACTTAAAGCACTGAATAAGAAATATTATATTGTATAAAATAAATAGACGACAAATAGACTGAATACTCTTCACTGTATAAATTCAATATAAATTATTTTGCAAAAGCGATTCGTTCAAGGACAGTGAGTGATTTTCTTTCTAATGTTTAATTAACATTATTGACAAATGGCAACATCAGCTTTATTAGACTGCTTTGGAGAAATAGTTAACCCAAAAATGAAAGTTATGTTGTTCTAAACCTGTATGCGCTTCGTTCTGCTGTTGAATGCAAACCAGTGGCGGACTGGGACAGTAAATCAGGCTGGGAATTTGACTCCACCCCAGGCCACCTCTGTTGGTGCAGTCACCACCACCCAATTCATGTGTCCACCAGACTGCTAAACTTGTAGGCTAACCCTGTTAGTTGATGTAACAGGTAGACTACCATACATAATATGAATGGATAAATAAATAAACCCTCAAAAACTCACTAGGAATCCACCATCTATATCATCTTTCCCTGAATCCCTCTCTCTCTCTCACTGTGCACATCTAGTTTCTCTGCTATATGAATAATCAATAATTCAATAATCTATCTGAACTGTCCACCCCCTTTTGTTTAACAGCAGGAGCACTTGGAGCACTAGTGCTACTGTTGCTTCCTTCGTCACCTTCAAAATAAATAAATAAACATTGTAGACTAGACTACATATTGTAGGCTAGAAATGGAAAATCAAAATTTCTGGTCAAATTTGGCACTAAAAAAATAGTGTGTCCCCATATGTAAAACAGTGTGCTAGTTTGTCATAAAGATGCTCTTTTAAAACTTCTATCATTATATATATTTGTCTTTTTTTTTTTTAGAATAGTTTGTATCTATTGTAAGTCTCTTTGGATGAAAGCGTGCGTCTGCCAAATGATTACGTAAATATAAGGGGTGGAACAGTTCAACTTTTTCACTGTTAGGTTTGTTTCACAGTATGTGCTATGTTTATGGAAAAACGATACTTTCAAAAAATATATATTTTATCATATTATTAAGAATATTCTAACTACAAGCAACAGCACAAATAAATACAATAGAGTAAAGCTACAAATAAAATAAACTGACTTTCAGGGTTTTTTAGGTAGGTATAGCATAGTTTTTAGGTACATAAATTGAATAAAGTAATCAAATGTAAAACAGCATTGCATTTTGGACTACAAATTAAAGATAAATCTTTATTAAAGTTACAAAAGCTTTTCAATCAAGAGCAGTGAGTGATTTCTTTGTTGTTGCTGTTCGATTAATATAAAGACTGTCACTTTAAAATAAAACGGGTTTTTTTTTTTTTTCATCGCTGTTGTTGTAATGTCTGGGAAGCCAGAATGTTCATCCATCAACAGAAACATATATTAACTGAACCCTGTTTGTTTTACGTGTTATTTATAGTAAACCATATTACAGATGCTTTCAGATTTAAGTTGAACAGCGTTTCCAGCGCGTGCCGAACCGTGTGTGGTGGAGAACCGAACAGTTCGATTTTTTCAGTGAACCGTCCCACCCCTAGTAAATATAATGTAAATGTAATGCTGACCGACCTGCTCCCTTACTGGTGAACATGGCTGGGATTTTGCATCAACTTAATGCGTCTGTGGCCAGGGCTTTTCTCTTTTTTATACGTTCCCGCTCTGCTCCTCCTTTGCTTTTACGCTCCGTTTTTTTGCACGGTTTTCTAAGATGAAGCCTGCCTCTGGATATAGCCAATTAGGCAGTGCTTCGCTGATGTTGGGTCATGTGGTGGTGTCATTTTCACTCCGCGATCGCCTGAATCCTGATTCGTAGATTCATAAATCCGTCAATTAATTCGCAGTTGCATCCCAGCCTATTGCACGTCAGCCTGATCGACTGCACAGCAGATCAGATTCATTCGAATGACCATCAGGCCACCGGGAAATGTCCCGGTGCTCCCGATGGCCAGTCCGCCTCTGATGCAAACATATATATTTGGAACAATACTGGTAACCAAACAGTTCTCTTTCAAACTTTTGTTCGGTATCTCACTAGATTCTGGTCTGTCTTTTTTCTTAGCGACACGTTGTGGTGAGCTTAGTGGCTTGATAAAGAATGGACACAACTATTAGTTCCGCAAGTGGGGCCACGTCAGGAAAAGATGCCTCACGTCCTTGTGCATATGGAGCGAGTATTTCAAGCAGTGATTCTTATCACCTGTGTATTGTATGCATGGGGGCGAGTCACGCTCATGCAGCACTCGCGAACCCCGAGTGGTGTCCGCAGTGTTCCCTTCTTCCATCAAGGGTTCTGGAGAGAAGAGTGCGGTGGCGGCTGCTAATAAAGGAGACCCCTCCAGTTCTTCGTCGCCCATGTCGACCAAACAGCCGCCTGTGTCATGCAGTTGGGGCGAGTTTATGGATGAAGTCTCCCCCGAACTTCCCCCTCTTTTCCCGATCTTGTCAGAGCGAAAAGAGGAGGAGGAGGAGGATGACGAAGCGATCGCTCGTCTGTTAGAGGAGGACGTAGAGGAGGATGATGACGACGCAATCCTACCACCGATGCCCTCGCCTCTGGGAAGCGCGTTATGCGAAGAGTCCCCTCCCAACAAACATGAGACGTCTATACGACGTGCAGATCAAGTCTAAATTGCGTCGGTCGGTCTGGACCGTATCTGGACGTCTACTCAACGTGCAAATCCGGTTCATATCTGGACGTCGAACTACGAGGTCCCTTGGATATGGAAGGCCAAAAGGGTCAAAAACACGCGAATTTTAACGCGTAAACAACACGTTAAATACGTGTATTTCACGCGTAAACAACACGTATTTAACGCGTTAAATACGTGTCGTTTACGCGTGAAAAATCAGCGCGCTAAATACGTGTATTTCACGTGTTAAATACGCGTGAAGTACGCTTAAAAATCAGTTTGAACGGGTCAGTGTCATTGGCTGCTGAGGACTTGGGTCAAACTACTTCTGTGAGCTTAGGGGGTGTACCATTCATAGACTAGGATACCACCATTTAACATGCTATAGATCAGCTTATTCAGCCTAATTATTTTGTCCTTTTTTGTCTTTTTTGTATAGCCTATAGAAATAATATATTTTTAAATTGCAGTTTTATGAAAAATTTGATATTATATTAGAAATAAAATTGCCTTGTTTTTCTCCACGTACGCTTTTTTTAGTAAATAAACTTATTAGTGGACATTATAGTTTTAACAGCGATCAAACTTAAGTTAGCATCAAAACTTTTACATTTATGTGGGTAAATCAGTTACAGTGAAGGGAAGCAATCAATGCAGGTTTAAGACAAACCATTGTAATCAATATGTGTCTTTGGAAAACAATGTGAGCTTTTCTTGTGCTTACATTTACAGCTATCACCAGCAGGCGGTGCTTATTATGCATTCAGACAAACATGCAGGTGATATTATCAATTTAAATGAATTTAAAGACGTAAAGTATTTCAATATGGTAATTGAGAATGTATATAAGTATTTAAGACTTTCAGGTCAGGTATAAGAACTTGATTTGGCTTTCCTGACAGCAGAAATATTCTACTATACTAAAGTCCTGGGCCACCCTGAAAATTGGTATTAAAGCAATTTATCCGTGAAATTATATTACTAAGTAATATAATACTAAGTAGCTCTTTTTCTTTTTTTTTTTTTTTTTTTTTTTTTTTTTTAGAACCACAAACATATAGATTATATCTGCAAGTAATCTGGATTGTTAACGAGATGCCTAATGTACACTTACCAAACCAATGCAAATTAGGCTTCGTTGATGCCGTGAAGCAGATCATGAACTTTCTCTGTCAACTTTGATCTTTAAAGCTAAAACGAACCAAACACGTGCAACAACTCTGTGTTATTGGCAGCAGACCGAGATACATTATGATTCAAAGTTGTAAGTATAAGTCATAGCCTTTTTTGATTAATTTGGGGGGAAGTCACCAGCATACTCTGTTACACTACTGTATACAGTGACCCTGCTAAGGGCATAGTTCATAGGCTAAGTGCTGGTGTTGAGACATTCTTGATAGGCTACCATATAGAATAAATTAAGCTGTTTACTGTTTATCTTAATGTATATGACATAGCAAATTTGTTTTCTTCTGTTTATCTGTTCAGTTTTATATTTTATATTCATCATGTGTATATCTGTTTAGAATTTCATGTTATTATTGTTTGTTTATATTTACTCTGCATTTTCGGTTTCTATAGAAAACTACACATTAAATACACCCACAACTAAGGACTATATTCAATCTGTGTTAATAACTAATAACTGAGTTGTTGTGGTGACAGATAAACAGGTTAATCCCAAATTTCCAACATCTTTTACCAAGTCTCTTACCACACACCCTGTGGCGGGTTTCAAACCTAACCAACAGTTTTCTCAAATGAGACTGTGCTTTTAAAGCTCATTTTTTCAGTTCCCCACTTACTTTGCCTTCCTCAAGCACTGACAGAACACAGACTCTGACTGAGCCAGACCAGTTGATATCAAATCTTGTGATCATACATTCATACAAATCATCTGCATGATGAAATGTACAGTACAGTCTTAAAAATAAAGGTGCTTCAGAAGGTTCTTCAAGCGATGCCATAGAAGAACCATTTTTGGTTCCACAACGAACCATTCTGTTGATGGGAGGTTTTAGTTAGATTGAGTCATTGGTTCTTTGGTTATTTATATATCCATTAAATTTTTTGTAATCTGAAGAACCTTCTTTCACCACAAAGAACCTTTTGTCAAACAGAAAGGTTCTTCAGATGTTAAAGCTACTTTATGTAACCATTTAGACAAAAAGGTTCTTCTATTGCATCGTGAAGCACCTTTATTTTTAAGAGTGTAGGTCAATGTTTTAACATATTCATTACTATTTTACATCAGAACTAATGTCATTGAAAGCTCAAATGTACAATAGACCTACAGTCCAATAGAATTTCTATTCACAAAACCAGCCTCATGTTGTTTTAGAGCTGTGAATGATTGCAATATGTGCAGTCTATTGTTCTTGTGACTCTATAGGGCAGGGGTGTCAAACTCAGTTCCTGGAGGGCCACTGTCCTGAAGAGTTGATAAGCTGGATCAAATGTGTTGGAGCTGGTTGGATTGAAACTCTGCAGGACAGTGGCCCTGTAGGAAATGTGCTGTGAACTTGTGCTATAGGGAATGCTTAAACTTATTGTTGACTGGATTAGTAGTTTTCTAAGTGAAACCTGCTTATATAAAAAAGTGTAAAGTGTTAAATTAGCAATTTAAAAGGGGAGTCAATGCAGTGTCACTTGTCATCTTTCTTAGCTATTTTATTAAAGCCTTCTTTGATGGACAAGATAAATGTATGAAACTGTGAATGTATGTCTGTGAACTGAACACAAGTATGTACTGAAAATAAATAAATAAACTGCAACACTATACATTCCATTTGCTATACAGTAAAGGCACCTAAAAGAATGCAAGTATTTCATGCAAGTATCAGGGAAAGCCCACAAATTTGATCTAAATCTCTAAAATTATCAAAAATTTTATTTGAACTGTATAACCATTTTTGTAGTAAAACCATAGAAACCACAAATTGATGATGTCCTTGCAGATAGTAGCCACAGTAACTAATATATTAACATTGTTGAATTGAACTAACAGTGCACCTTCCATGCACTCCACAGCCTCAGATAATATTGCACTATGACTGTGTTAGTGTTGCAGTATACCTCATGCTCATTCCAGATATGTTGATCATTTTATCTGGTACTTCTGAATCCTGACATTCCATTTGCACTAATATATATAGTACACATATGACACATATGTAGTGGCCTACCACTACTACATATGTGTCAGTTAAAGATATTAACTACTTTTCTAATAGTAAGTAATAGTTAAGCCTGCATTTCAGGCCGGCCTGACTTTTTTACACCTCTAGGGCCGTGCTTCGGGCATATTTTCACATCATAGTTCAGACGCGGTCTGGGCCTCGGTCCTGTTTTAGGCTTTTCCTTATTTTTATATTTTAGACATCCATCAATTAGTCCGTGCTTTTGGTGATGCAGTGCTGGTGGAAACAACACAAGACCGTGCTACTACGACTGTCAAGAGCAGCTCGAATGCACGCAATAGGCTCAAGCTTGCGGCAAAGCCCCAGCAATGAATGTGTCAGGGGGAAATATTAAGGAGATATTTTAATTATTTACCAATAAACTAGTGTTTTCTGAGTTGTGACTTTAAAAAACAAAAACTTATATTTAACGAACAATAAATGCTCTAAACGTTTTTTCCTAAACTAACTTAATAATAATAATAAAATATATATATATATAATCACTTTGCCATTACATACAAAACTGAACTATTTTAATAGCTAAAACAGTAGCCTATTATAAGCTGTTTTGGGAGAAGGGAAAAAACACGGGATAATACTATACAATTTTTGACAAATACTATATTGTTTCGTTGAGGAATTAATCATTCACGTAGTTTCATTTGTAAATGAAAACACAACAGCTCATTTATCATTTATCTGACAATTATAGCAATAAACTTTTGACTATATGATTGTATTTATGCCCATGTGTGATGATAAACGAGCTGTTGTGTTTTCATTTACAAATGAAACTACATGAATGATTAATTCTTTAACGAAACACTATAGTAGCCTATAATTATGGTCTATTAATTAGCCGAAATATATGTTAAATTTAAACTGCATTCCAGCAAAAATTCCCAGTCAGCATAATCAAAGCTTGATTTGCATGTCGAGCATTTAAAGTACGCTATTATTTACAAAAGTATTCAGAACATTAAGTAAAGATATCGAAATGAAAAGAAAAGATTAATATAAACGAATATAAATATATAAACAATAATAAGATAATATAATAATAATAATAATAATAATAATAATATAGAAATATGACAGGAAAATGACGATAAGTTAATGGACTTACAAGACTGTAGGATGGATAAAAATGTTTTCTTGTAGGCCTATTTTATATTATGCACTTTATGTAACATTTATTCATGATAAACTTAATTTGAATCAATGCTGACAATGGCATGTAATACAGTCCAGTAGCCAAGGCCTATGGTAAATATAATATTTTAATAATTAAATATTTTGTATAATAAATAATATAATAATTTCTTAATTCAAAATAAAGTATTTATAAATCTCTGATAATCCCGGGTTGCTATGATCACGCAGATTTGTTTACTAATGTTCAAAAAAGGGGCAATCTTATCTTGAATCTTGATAAAAGTATTTTTTTCATAAAACTGCAATCTAGATATTTTCTTTGGACTACACAAGAAAAAGAAAAAAAAAATACAAAAGAAAAAAAAAAGAAAAGAAGTTATTAGTATGTTATTTATATTTAAATGGTGGAAGTGGTGGTAGAATACTTCTGCTGTCAGGAAAGCCAAATCAAGTTCTTATACCTGACCTGAAAGTCTTAAATAATGCATAATAAGTGCCGCCTGCTGGTGATAGCTGTAAATGTAAGCACAAGAAAGGCTCACGTTGTTTTCCAAAGACATATATTGATTACAATGGCCTGTCCTAAACCCGCATTGATTGCTTCCCTTCACTGTAACTGATTTACCCACATAAATGTAAAAGTTTTGATGCAAACTTAAGTTTGATCACTGTTAAAACTATAATGTCCACTAATAAGTTTATTTATTAAAAAAAAGCGTACGTGGAGAAAAACAAGGCAATTTTATTTCTAATATAATATCAAATTTTTCATAAAACTGCAATTTAAATATATTATTTCTATAGGCTATACTAAAATGACAAAAAAGGATAAAATAATTAGGCTGAATAAACTGATCTATAGCATGTTAAATGGTGGTATCCTAGTCTATGAATGGTACACCCCCTAAGCTCACAGAAGTAGTTTGACCCAAGTCCTCAGCAGTCAATGACACTGACCCGTTCAAACTGCTTCTTAACGCGTACTTCACGCGTATTTAGCAGGACTTCACGTGTATTTAACAGGTTAAATACACGTATTTAACGCGCTGATTTTTCAGGCGTAAACGACACGTATTTAATGCGTTAAATACGTGTTTACGCGTGAAATACGCATATTTAACGTGTTGTTTACACATTAAAATTCGCGTGTTTTAGACCCTCTGGGCCTTCCATACTTGGACGTTGATATGAGGTTCAAAATTTGACCGTCCGGCTACAACGTGCAGAACAGGTTCAGGAAATCGACATAACTTTTTTTTTTATATATATATATATACATATAAACACAACAAAGCAATCCTTTGATTTCCGATTTAAATATCGCATGTACCCTATAATCTTAAGAAACTTTTGGGTGTTAAAATGATGTAATATATAAATGTTTAAAAACATTAAACATTTATAATTACATAATGTGACCATATAAAATCTTACATGGATTTATTTATGGTATGGTTTGTGGTATTTTTCACTGGAGCATTGACAGAAACAGCAGTTTACATCTGTATTAGATCTATAAATTAAATATAGTTAATTAAAGTTAAATATATTAAAGTTTAATAAATTTAAATAGATAATTAGATTAAAATATTTCCTTTTCAATAATAAATATTTAACACATAGATTTAAATTGGATGAAATAGTGCATTTAAACGTGCGCTCGCCACTAGGGGCGTTAACGTGATGTTACGTGAGTGACGTAAACGTGAGGGCAAAAAAAAAAAAACGTAAACGTGATGGCCTATGGTGATGGTGGCGAAAAATATCGAGGAGGGGGGAGAATTTTTGTTTTTTTTAAAAGAGTGTGGATATATATATAGATATTTTTTTTTTTTTTTTTTTTTACGTTGAGGACACTTTATAAACCTACAGAGATACCTGACCAACGAACGACCTTCACAACGGGACAGAGCTAACATAACGTTAACGGTTACTTGGAAATTCAAACAGTAACGGATCTGACAACTGTGCTGAGCCAAAGGTAAGCATAAAAGTGCTTTGATTCATCGTTTTATCAAGCTATTGTTAAATTTCACTTCAGATTTATATTTCAAATTATTTAATTGGATTAGAAAGATGAGCGTTGTGAAGCTATATTTATAATCATTTATATTTAATTTGTGTTTCAGGGATGTTGGTTGTGAAGCTATATTTATAATCATTTATATTTTTTTTGTTTTTTCACCAGACTCTGCTGTATGTGGACGCCTGTCTGCACTGGACATTTTATAACATTTGGTGCCAGGGACCTCTTGCTGAGAAGATTTTTCAAGGACACCCTCAGAATTACAACAGATTTTAAGGCTTGAAATTATTGTGGGTGGGAGTATAATGAACATAATATGATTGTTTTATTTATTCATTTATTTTTTTAAATGGTCCCCATTTTTTTTAATAATACATTTGTTTAATGCACAATATAGGGCTAAGTTGCACCAGGTCAGGAAAAAACACATAAGTTGCATCTGTGTATAAGACACATTTTTCTATTAATTTCAGAAATAAATTAAATACTGATAAATAAAACAAACGTTAAGAAACTTAAAAACTATAAACACTGTAAAGATTTTATTTTCGCTCACTTCAAATCATTTAAATTTAATGCTATTCAAAACAGAACAAAAATAAAAAATATTTAGGCCTATGTATAAAATAAACAAATTCTAGAGCCATTATTTACAAGCAGTATTTTTTCTTTTGTTAAATAAAAGAAAACAAACAAAATGCACTTGCTATCTCAGTTTCTGTGAACCTCATCCTGAAAATTTAGAAAACACAGTGGTACAGACAATACCACTGTGTACAGACAGACTTGTCACACAGACATGAGAACTATATAGAAACCTGTAAGTGCCTGCTTTTAAGTGTTTACGGTTTGCTTAGGCTTTTTGACATTACAACCATTATATAAAAGTTACTTTGGAATAATTCAGCACATCTCAGAAGATTAAAAAATATGACTTGTAGTCTGGAAAATATGGTATAAATTATTTTGTGGACCCCTTTGCTTTGGTCCTGAACCCCAGATTGAAAACCCTTGCATTGTAGCATATTGTGTGTTTTTTTTCATTATTATTATTGTGCATGCAGATAATATTCGGGCACATGAACACCTGACTATTGCATGAATGAAGAATACCATCTTTAAGAATTTTATGCTAATTGCAGTTGAAATAAAAATGAAAAAGCTTTAAAAGTTCAGCTCCAGCAGGTAAACATAATGTGTGGACCCAACTAAACTAAATTGTTTGTTGTTAATTGTTATCCACTGTGTAATGACTGAAAATTATTTTATTTTCATGTTTTTTGTGTGAACACACTGTTTCTTTAAGTTTATTTACAAGTACAAAAAGAAATTGCATTGAAATAAACATGAGATTTAATTGAATGCAGCCTATATGTCATAAGGTCCTGGAACTGCAGTTGTTGCTAACGGCGCGATATGAGAAACACCTCCACATGTGCTCAGCGGAGATGTTGTGCGTTTATGCAAAATATGTGATATCTTTCACTTAATATCTTATGTCTTTTGTTATGAGTGTCAGATGTCGCAGGTATAATAATGATGTCTTCTGTGTGATAGCGGAGATAACGCTAATCGTTATATCTAGCAGTTGCACGTTGAATTGCACGTGCAGCTAACGTTAGTCATTACGGAATCACTATGTACCCTTTGATATGTATTGTTTTGTTGGGCAACACTGGGTGGTAAGTGAAATAAATATATATATATATATATATATATATATATATATATATATATATATATACAGGTCCTTCTCAAAAAATTAGCATATTGTGAAAAAGTGCATTATTTTCCATAATGTAATGATAAAAATTTAACTTTCATATATTTTAGATTCATTGCACACCAACTGAAATATTCCAGGTCTTTTATTTTTTTAATACTGATGATTTTGGCATACAGCTCATGAAAACCCAAAATTCCTATCTCAAAAAAAAATTAGCATATTTCATCCGACCAATAAAAGAAAAGTGTTTTTAATACAAAAAAAGTCAACCTTCAAATAATTATGTTCAGTTATGCACTCAATACTTGGTCGGGAATCCTTTTGCAGAAATGACTGCTTCAATGCGGCGTGGCATGGAGGCAATCAGCAAGTGGCACTGCTGAGGTGTTATGGAGGCCCAGGATGCTTCGATAGCGGCCTTAAGCTCATCCAGAGTGTTGGGTCTTGCGTCTCTCAACTTTCTCTTCACAATATCCCACAGATTCTCTATGGGGTTCAGGTCAGGAGAGTTTGGCAGGCCAATTGAGCACAGTAATGCCATGGTCAGTAAACCATTTACCAGTGGTTTTGGCACTGTGAGCAGGTGCCAGGTCATGCTGAAAAACGAAATCGTCATCTCCATAAAGCTTTTCAGCAGATGGAAGCATGAAGTGCTCCAAAATCTCCTGATTGCTAGCTGCATTGACCCTGCCCTTGATAAAACACAGTGGACCAACACCAGCAGCTGACATGGCACCCCAGACCATCACTGACTGTGGGTACTTGACACTGGACTTCAGGCATTTTGGCATTTCCTTCTCCCCAGTCTTCCTCCAGACTCTGGCACCTTGAGTTCCGAATGACATGCAAAATTTGCTTTCATCCGAAAAAAGTACTTTGGACCACTGAGCAACAGTCCAGTGCTGCTTCTCTGTAGCCCAGTTCAGGCGCTTCTGCCGCTGTTTCTGGTTCAAAAGCACACGCCTGTGCACGGTGGCTCTGGATGTTTCTACTCCAGACTCAGTGCACTGCTTCCGCAGGTCCCCCAAGGTCTGGAATCGGTCCTTCTCCACAATCTTCCTCAGGGTCCGGTCACCTCTTCTCGTTGTGCAGAGTTTTTTGCCACACTTTTTCCTTCCCACAGACTTCCCACTGAGGTGCCTTGATACAGCACTCTGGGAACAGCCTATTCGTTCAGAAATTTCTTTCTGTGTCTTACCCTCTTGCTTGAGGGTGTCAATGATGGCCTTCTGGACAGCAGTCAGGTCGGCAGTCTTACCCATGATTGCGGTTTTGAGTAATGAACCAGGCTGAGTTTTTAAAAGCATAAGGAATCCTTTGCAGGTGTTTAGAGTTAATTAGTTGATTCAGATGATTAGGTTAATAGCTTGTTTAGAGAACCTTTTCATGATATGCTAATTTTTTGAGATTTTCATGAGCTGTATGCCAAAATCATCAGTATTAAAACAATAAAAGACCTGAAATATTTCAGTTGGTGTGCAATGAATCTAAAATATATGAAAGTTTAATTTTTATCATTACATTATGGAAAATAATGCACTTTTTCACAATATGCTAATTTTTTTTGAGAAGGACCTGTATATATATATATATATATATATATATATATATATATATATATATATATATATATATATATATATATTAAATACAGATTTTTTTTTAAATACAAAATCAAAAATACAGAGATATATACCGTATATTGTAAACCGGCCAAAAAATACAGAGATATGAATTTTTGCCCATATCGCCCAGCCCTACTAATGACATAATGTGCATTCATTCACACCAAAATGGTATTCACAAAACATCTTTAGGCTACAGCTAACTCCTAACTTGCCGATTTAGAAGACACTCTTTAAAAAAAGAAAAAAAGAAATGAAATTAGTTATTAAAAGTTCAGCTAATCATGAAATATATATCACTAACATCCTTACAAACAACAGAATCAAAATTTAAGCACATTTCAAACCTTGAAAACTACATTTTAGGACCCTTAAGATAGAACTTAAAAAGAAGCTTACATTCTGACACCTTTCTGGAGCATGTTTTAGCATGTCTGCTACAATGTCTTCCACTTTGGCTTGCTGGATCCCAGGATTGGACCTCATCACTGCCTCTGTAAAATGAGGCCCTATAATTATGAAGTGTTAGATATTGCTGTATTTGGCTGAGCAGTAGTTTGACTTAAGAGGCTAATTATATGGGCCATTTGGTTCACACTTTTGTAAACATAAAGACAGCTGGTTACAGTTGATTGCAAATACATTTGACTAAAGCTAATTAAAAACCAATAATCTTTAAGAAGCAATACTTCAAAATGTACTGGTAGTACTGATTGTTTTGGATTCACTGACATATTGTATGTACTTATTATGATTTTCATAATAATCAGGTTTTGGAGTGGTCTCTTCCCTTTTTTCCCCTTTAGGCTGAATTCCTTCCAAACGCCGTAGAAGGCCACTGCCTGCATTACCCGCCGGGTGTTCTCCCCAGGGTTTGGACCTCCAACGAGGCTTAAATGATGTGTCTGCAAGATGGAATACATTTTCTAAATAGTTCAGTTTATATTTTTTGTTAATTAACATAAATTTGTTAATTAAGCATTTCACGGACTGTTCACCAGTAACACACCACTTTCTTCCTAAAGGTATCGTCTTTTATCTTTTCTTCAAGGGAGAGGAGTTCATTGGTGGTGCCACACACTTCAAGGCTCATCTCCTCTGCTTGCTGGCAAGTCCCATCACCCAGGGCACGAGCATAAAGTTCATGCATGGCTGCTATTGTGCTCCTCATTGCCTTCATCTCACTCTCTATGCTTACTATTTTTTGAATGAGGAGGCTAAGGAGGTGATCTGAGGAGAATCAATATTGATTCGTTAAAATTAAGGTATGTAAAACTAGGACTTTCTTTTCATATTCACCATAACCGTCAGCTAAAGGGATCATTCATTGAAAAATGAAAGTTATGTCATTAATTGCCATCCCTCATGTCGTCACAAACCTGTAAGACCTTTGTTCATCTGCAGAACACAACTTAAGATATTTCTGAGAAATCTGAGCCTTTTCTGACCCTCCACAGACAGCAATTTAGCTGAAATGTTCTCAGACCCAGAAATAAAGTAATAACATAGTCTATGTGACATCAGTGGTTCAGCTGTTATTTTTATGAAGCTACAAGAATACTTTTTGTTTGCAAAGAAAACAAAAATAACGACTTAATTCAATGATTTCCTCTCATTTGTGTCACTGTCCTCCTCCGTTGTCAAGAGTACCATGAAGCATGTGTGTGCAGTCTTCTGCTTGTAAACAAGGCACAGCGTTTGTGTCTTCTACGTCAGCAGCAGATTTTAATTTTGTATTTTATTCGCATACATAGAACACATCAAATATGGCAAATGGTTAAGTAGGGTAAGGTTAAATATTCATGCATGCAAATCTCATTGGTTCCTTCAAATGAAGCATGCATGGTTTTGCTTCTGTTAAATCTGTTTCACATGCATAAATAATGACATTTTTTATATTTCAGTGAACCTTAAAAGTAACCATGAGTCCAACAAAGTAGAAATGCAATACTATTTTTCTTCTTAGCCTGCATTTAGACTTGGCATTAACATGCAATCACTGTGCCTGTATCACATTAGCAGTGCATTTACATTTAGTTATTTAGCAGACACTTTTATAGTAGCTTTTATAGTTTTTTAGCAGTACCCATATAGCGCGGGATTATTGCGATTTATTGATTCATCACAGACTGGCTAATTAATCTAAACATACCAAAATCAAATTTCCCAATCAAATTTTACGATTATAAGGAGAGTGCAGAAAAAGCATATGTGATCCTGGAGCACAAAACCAGTCTTGGTTGTCAATTTTTCGAAATTGTTATTTATACATAATCTGAAAACTAAATAAATAATCTCTCCTTTGATGTATGGTTTGTTATGAGGACAATATTTGGGTGAGATACAACTATTTAAAAATCTGGAATCTGAGGGTAAAAAAAAAAGTAGAAATTTAAAGATTAAAATTTAAAGTTAAAATGGAAGATGATGCACTGTTAAAAAAATAAGATAAAAATAGTTCACCCAAAAAGGAAAATTCTGTCATTTACTCACCCTCAGGTTGTTCCAAACATATGCATTTTATTTTTTCTGCTGAAAAAAAGGATAGCATTTTTTTTTAAGAATGTGGGTAACCAAACAGTTGCTGGTCCTCATTGACTTGCATAGTATTTTTCCCCCCATATAATGAAAGTTGGGAGCAGCAAATTTTTTGCTTAACAGCATTCTTCAAAATATCATCTTTTGTGTTCAACAGAAGAAGGATACTAATACAGTTTTGGAGCATCATGAAGGTGGTAAAAAAACAAAGGTTAAAGTATGACAGAATTTTCATTTTTGGGTGAACTATCCTTTTAAGATATACTAGACTTAGAAGACAGGTGAAACTCAAAATGCAGTGTTTTTTTTTATTTTATTTTATTTTTATAATAGTGCACAGACAGGTAAGTTGAATGTAACTGCTATCTTGAGAGAAGGCTAATCACAGTGAATGTTTACAGGACCTGGTTTAACCAGCAGTGGAGAGAGTCATGAAGGAGAATCACCAAATAACACTGACAGCGAAGGTAAGTGTAACAGTTAAAGTGCATATTGCAAGTTAGAGAGACATAATTTAGAAACTAGATTTAAAATATGGTTATAAATACTCTTCTGAAGTTTCTGGAGTTGTTTCATGGACCCTAGTTCTTAACTGTATACAGTTGAAACTATGTTCGAACATTCGAATACAGGTTGCATGTTAATGCCAAGTGCAAACACATCCTTAGTTAATGCAACATAATGCTAAAGTAATGCTGATGAATAGAATGGGGCTATGCAATATAATTAAAACAAAAAACACTACCATTTTTCAGGGTGTCTCTGGGTGGAGTTGGCCTTATTGGCACATCAGGCATGGGAAGCTCTCCACATCTTGATGGCATCTTTATTGATTGATTGAAGGTGGTTTGCTTGTTAGGTAATTTTAATTTTTTATTTTCCGGTGGAACTGGCAGCTGAGGTTCAACTGTTGTAATAATAAATGTTAAATAATAAAAAAAAAATCATGAAGTATACTGGTATTGGGATTGACTACTGAAATTTAGTTATTCTGACACTTTTTGTATGAAAAAGTGGTAAATTAAAAGAATCATAATTAAAAGTGTTAATTTAAGAAAGGCCTACCAGTGGTTTTGCAATCCAACCGGCTTTTCTTTTAGGGGCGAGGTAGTACAGAAATATCTTTAAAAACATTTTTTTTTTTAATTATTTCTAGTCATATTACTTTAGTCATTAAATTGTGAACTTTTCACATACTCAGGTTCATACCTTCATAAGAGCTGCTGAGACACACCGGTCGTCTTTTCCTTTTGGGGGTGTCATCACAGCTCTCAAGTGAAGATTGCACAGCTGCTTTTTTCGACCACTTTTTTGCTCTTTCATAGTCATCTTAAGCAAAAATATGGTGAGTACAATTTAGCATTTATTTACAGTTGTTGCAGTAATGTTCTTTTCTGAATGGTCCTTTAAGTAAAAAGAAATACCTGTTTTAGCAAACACCCTGACCCTGTGCTTGGCCCAATTTTCTTTATCGGGCAGTTCAAGCTTTTGTATTTTTTTAGTTGCGTTCAGTGGTGGCCAGTAACAGTATTGTACCTGCATTAAAATAGTACAATTATTGAATTATGATATGAATAATGAAGTATTAAAACTTCAAAGTTAAAATAAGAAAGCAAGAGCAGTTGAAAATGTAAATCAAGAAAAAGCAAAAAAAGAAGTTAATTACTTAAAGAACAGATCTCTAACAATTAGTCGACATGTAAAAGTTTTACAAAATTACAATACAAGCCATCATCACACATTATTTTTAAATGTTTGTTGTTGATAAAAGTGAGACAGAATTTAATACCTCATCTTTCATAAACAACCAGATGTCTGGCACCATTTCACATGTTCCCTCCTCTGAAAATTCTGCAATTGCATACATTCTACAAAAAAGAAAAAAATTCATTATAAATGCAAAGGATTATGTGTACATTTGTCTTATATAACATCATATGACAACCTATTACCTTTGATTAAAATTCATGGAGCACTGACAAAAATCTCACTTCTCTCTTCTGTGCTAATCTTAATTGCATGTTTTGTGAGTTCTGTTTTTGAAATCCATGAAATGGTGTTGTGGTTTTTTTTGTATTTGTAGGCACCAATCAAAAATGACATGCATGGGTTGTCGAACAGTGGCTCAGGTTTACTGTAAACACGGCAAAGCACTCTTTGTTCCTTGTCAGCCACTTGCAGGACTTCACAGCATTGACCACCACTGAGGACATATGCACTTGGGTCTTGGGTCTTTGTAGAGATTTTGTCCACAGTTGTTGTTTTTTTCTGTTCGATTTTCTCTTCCAGCCTCCTAGCAACCTGAATCAGTGGGTTTCTACCAGAACGCACCATCCTCTTGAGTGTTTGCAGGTAGTTTTCAAACATGAAGGCACTACAATTTTCCAGACCACCGAAGTTTTCGGCATCTTTTGCTATGTGCAGCATGGCATGTGTGTTGTAAACAAGGAACTCTTGTCCATAAAGAATCCGACCTTTTCCACAAAATAATGCAGCAGTTCATCTGCATATTTCGAGTGTTCCTGCACAAGACTTGGACATACCAAGATTATCATGGCCACGCTAAAGGAAAGGAAGTGCAAATACATTTCATCAGGCAGTATTCCCTTCAACACAATCTTCCCAGTGTAAAGAAGGAACTGACGAAACTCAGTCGCTTTCCACCTGTCCAGTTCCTCAAGACCTCTAGGCTTTCGCACAAAAGTAGATGGGATGCATTTCCGAAGAGACCGCAGTCTTGCACTAATCTCTGTGATTTGGCTGGCTGAAACACTCACAACTCTGTCTCCTCTGGTCCAGATGTGCAGGAGTCTTTTCATTACACCTAGACAAGCCTGGTGCATGTAATCAATGGGAAAACTCTGCACCATGTCTATGGGGAGGTGAGACAGAGGTGTGTTCCCATGATGATGCTGAATTTGTGTTTGATTTCTGAATGTTTCATCTGTCCTGAGTTTGAGGTCAGCTGTTTCTTGGTATGTGACTCTGTTTAACCATGCACCTTTTTGCTCACATCGGTCGCAGCCAAAGTACCCAGAGAACAGTTTGATATTTTTCACTAATGCATGAGCTGGAGCATCACACACAAAGCACCTCAAATTTACTTTTATTTTTCTTCCCATGTAGTGAATCCCATGATTCATCAGATGAGCCAGTTCCCTTACTGTGTCTTCCAAAAAGCCAAGATCTGTTGGTCGACTTAGACTGCTTGTCAGAGCCGTGGGGAAAATGGTGACAGGGTCTAACATGACTGCACAAAGAACTGGCCACATACATGTTTTGGAACTCTTGTACAGTGGTAAGCCATCAATGTTGAATGATAAATCAAGACATTGGAGTTCTGCTAGATCAGGAGGGTAATTTTCTAGTGCTGCTTGTAATTTCTGTGTTAGTGGAAAGTAAACATATTCCATTCCAGATAATTGCTTTGTCAAGTTGTCGGGGAGTGTGCAAAAGAGTCCGGGCAGTCGAGGGTAATTCATTGTGTCCATGACTTTGTAGCAATTTGAGCAGGTTGTCAAGTGCATTATGTTTTATCTGGTATTCACTGGCCCACGTGGACAGTTCTTTTGCCAGTGACACATCCCTACTGTCGTCTTCTGCTTGTTCTTCAAGGTCAGAAGCCGAGGATTCATTCAAACTGTTAATACCTTCCCATGTCACTGCTCTTGACTGTTCTTCCACATTTGCAGAATACAAATAGTGTTCATTGTCAGATGAACACTCTCCACAAATCATCTCCATGTCAACATCTTTTTGTGATTGTTCTTCAAGTGGAAGATCAAGTGATTGTACTTCAGCTGGTGGATTACTCTCCTTGTTGTTCTCCAAGCATGAACATATTTCCTGTGCATCTCTCTCTTTTCAGAGCTCATTCTAAGAGATAGTTGTAGTGTTTATATTTAAAGGATTTTAATCAGGAAGTAAAAACATGTCAAATTCCTCCCTCAGATCGGACCTATTATTCATTTTTATCTATTTGGTTGTTAAGTGATGACCTAAGAAGTGCTGTTTCCGGGTCCAAGCCTCGACTCGCTTCCCTTGAGAATACGACCTCAGCAGCCATTTATGAGCACTGTTTATTCAGATTTATCAAGCTAAACCCTTTTAAACTTACGGTGTACACAACAGTATCCATGCTGGCAGCGTCCCAAACAAAAATTATTTTATATTTATTTATTAATGTTTTTTTTTTTTTCATTGTCTGGCTATCTGGGACTTCAGTATGGAGTTAAAGGTTAGGATTATAACATTTTTGCTAGTATCGGTTGTATTTTTTAGTTTTTTTTGGCACCTTTTGTTGTTTTCTCGTGGTATCTGATAGAGCGTTTGGACACGGAAGCGGTGACACGTGACGTCAGACTTAACAAGCGAATAGTAAATAAGTGTCAAGAAGAGTGGGATACATGTACAGATAATAACACTCCAATCAGCTAATCAACTCAAAACACCTGCAAAGGTTTCCTGAGCCTTCAAAATGGTCTCTCAGTTTGGTTCACTAGGCTACACAATCATGGGGAAGACTGCTGATCTGACAGTTGTCCAGAAGACAATCATACATATATATACTACTGCTATATTTAAAGGACCAAAGACATTTTATTGATAAGATTTAAGTAAGATTTCATTTTAACATTCTTTTTGCCCCATTCTGAACTTGAATGTCAGTAAAATTAATATCAAGCTTATTTTCCTAAAATAGTAAGTGACAACTGATTGACAGTAAATGTTATGAAGTAAAGTTTTAAAACATTTTTTGGTCCTTTTGTGATCTTTCAACACTAAGGACAAATCCCCTGCAAGGTACTTGTACTTCCCAAAGTATAATGTATGTAATATATTACTTGATTAGTTTTATTTAAACTAATTAAATAGTACTTAAATGTAAACTTTGCAAATATCTTACCTTTAAGTGTCGAAGGCGAAATGAGAGAACTGTAGTGGACAAAAACAGTAAGAAATCAATGTTAATGCCTTGTTAATCTTAGGCAAGTAGGCACTTACAATGCATATTCATTGATAGAATATTACTTGGGTATGTTATTTACAGTTCAAAGGAAATTAAATTGCAAATATCAAACTTGAACACCTTTAAATGAAGCTAAGGATCATTACTTGCCTTGAAAAAAAAGATTGTAAGAACAAAAATCAGAGGTGGCGGCAGTAGAAGATGCAAAATCTAATAATAGAAAAGATAATATATTACTCACAATTACTAACACAACAATACAGACCTTAGCCAATTTTGCAAGTTTAAATCATATTAATATCTAAGATATCTGTGAAATTATGCTATAAGAATTTGTTTGACATTTAAAACAGGAAAGGATGTCAATGATCTGTTTCCAGACAAGGAAAAAAAAAGAAACGACTGTTCAATGACTATATGAATATTTCAGTATTGCATATTACATGGGTCTGAATTAATGGAGATGTGCAGAAGAACGTTAAAGGGCCATTAAATCTTAAATCTAAACTAAAAATCTTACAAACATGTTAAAAAATGTACAAACATGTTACAAATTTTGATACAGAATTATAGCTAGACTGGAGTTTATTTATTGGCCAGACAGCAAAACAAATAAAAGGGGAAAATACTTGTCCGTGTATCTGATCTGCAAAACATTTTTACTGTCATTCAGTTTGGGATTGGCCTGGTTTAGAAAAAAGTAAATGACTGACATTGTTTTAATGTATGGATAAGAGAAGTCTATATACAGATATGTTCATATATAGAATACTTTCAAATTGAAATACTACATTGAAAAGAAAAAAAAGTGTCCAGGGTGCTCAAGGAGTTCAAAAAAGGATCATTTAAAGGTGCTCTTTGGGGTCGGGAATTCAGTAGAATATATATCTATGTATTTCTATTGTCTCTTCTTTAGAAAATTATAAAAAGCCTTTATTGAACTGGCTATTTCATGATAGAAAATTTAAAAGACATAGGGGAAAAAAACAACCCACGCGTAGCGGCCCTGAAGAAGGCTGTTTGTGCCGCTACGCGTGGGTTGTTTTCAATAAAGTTCAATAAAGGCTTTTTATAATTTTCTAAAGAAGAGTGCCTTGGATTTCCTTCTACTCAAATACTACATTATTCACTAAATACTAATCAGAGCTGGGTAGTAATTGTTTACATGTAATCTGGATTATGTAATCAGATTCCAGAAATGAATCTACTTTTTTTTATGGATTAGCCTACATGATTACATATGATTTACACAATAACAATAATTTATTCATAATTAATTGATTCTCCTTGATTCCTTTTTTCACCTTTTACATTACATTTTCATCTTTTACATTTTCCTTTCTAAAATAGCCTACATCTTATTTACACTCAAAGTCTTCTGGTTTTTGATCAGTCATTAGGTGACTACACAGCATCTGATTATTTAAAACATTAAAATGCACAACTTGTCCAACTTTTTTTGTCATCTGATCCTCTTTCGCCTAATATTTTTATTTGAAGTACCTGAGATTTTAAAATAAATATTTTAATATTGAAGTATCACATTTACATGCTCATGGTTCTCTGGCATTGGTTAATGGTCACATGACATGCAGGTAAATAAATAAAATATATATACTTTTTAAGTGTTTTATTTTATTTGTTTTACATTTGTTTTAATTTAACATTTTTATAATTTAATTAATTATTATCCTTTTATTAAACTCAAACTCCCTTAGAAGAAGTGTGATTATATTACCTAAAATGTGGACTGTAATGGATTATGTTACTAACTACATTTTGTGTCATGTAATTTGAAATCAGTAACTGATTACAATTTGTAAATAATCTACCCAGCTCTAAAATGATAAATTTGAAATCTATATCAGTTGTATCTAATCTTGTATCATTTAAAAGCAAAAACTGTACATTTGTCTTAGCATTAATAAAGCAAAGTAATTAATACTTGCAACTCATGTATGCGATTTTAATACAACAGAAATAAGATGAAAGTAGGGAGAAAATAAACGCGTACACGTACTAAAGTATTGGCACTGAGTAGTGTTATGTGTGTTGCACAGAATTGCACAGGAATGTGTCTTGTTTGAAGTCTTTGTATTGGACTTTGATGATTAGTAATGCTCATCAAAATTATGCCGTTAGGTGGCAGTACCAACGATGTTTCGTCCAGCATTAAATTACTGCAGAAGAAGAATACCGCCAACGTGACGCGGATATTATATCTTAATGGAGGAATAAACCTGAAACAGGTAAGAATTTTGCTATGTTATGACACTATAAATTATTGTAAATTCTTGATCGTCATTAGTGATCGATTTTTAATCATGAGTCAGTAGTAGCACTGTAAGTGTGTTGGGGTTGAAAGAAATAGCTGAATAAAGACTGTGTTGTTTGATCATAATTCAGGGTTAACAATGTAATTGACTTTGACAGATTTTTACATATATTGAACAAAAACTCGAGGCTCGACTCGGACTATGCGGTTGCTAGTGTACCCTGGTTGATTGCTAATGTGTTGCCATACGGTTGCTAGGGCACTTGCGGTTGACTCGGACTTGAAATGCCATAGAAACATTATGTGTTATTTTGTATTAAATATTGACCCAGATTATGAAATACATTTATAAGGCTTAGAGTAAGGGAAGCTTGGGAAATGAGAGCATCCAGGGAGTGTGTGAAAGCTATGGATTTATTTTAAATATTTTGTAATGTTCTTTAATGTTATCCATAGTTTTTGTGGCTCTTTTTTATATAGAAGTATTGGTTTAGGCACCGGTACCGTTTTAAAAGTATCGAAATGGCACCGGTATCGTAAAAAACCCATTCGATACCCAACCCTAATTATAGGAGTGTTTTTTTGTGATATTATTATGTTTTATAGCCTGACGCGTTCCATGTATTCTGTAATGGTAGCCTACTGGATTTTCAGGTTCAATTCACTGTAAATGCTAACTGCGTTATCGCTTAATATGCATTTGGCAACACAACATTCGTCTTTGTAATCGTATATATATCTGTCGTTGTTCACAAAGAGACGTTTCCGTGTCGCATGGTGCTTCAGAAATCATTTTAATATGCTGATTTGTTGCTCAAGGAACATTTAGCCTATGTATTATTATCAGTGTTAAAAACTGTTTGTATTGCTTAGCTTTTTTGTGGAAACGATATCACTCAAAACATTTGTGGTAAGATATAAATAAAACAGAGAGAGATCAATATTTTTTTTATGCATCATGCATTAACGTGCTGAAAAGTAACTTTAGAGTGAAATTAAAATGTTACAAAATATTTATATTTAATGAATGTTTTAATAAATATAATCAATAAATGCAAATAAATGTGTTTATCAGATAATCCTGAAATATGAAAAATGTAATTTATTCTGAAATAATTTTTAATATTTCACGATATTGCTGTTTTTACTTTATTTTGATCAAATAAATGCAGCAATAATTGTAATGTTTCCAAACTTTTATATTCCTATTTATGGCCGGTCAACCAGTGCATCCCTAATATATAGGACATTTTGTCCCATCTTTTTAAAATTCCTTAGAATAGAGTGTTTCAGCTGCACATCATATTCCATCCCGCAATAGCGTAGAGCATGGGTCTCCAACTCTTCTCCTGGAGAGCTACCATATTGGAGAATTCAGCTCCAACCACAATTAAACACACCTAAATCAGTTGGTTTAATACCTTTATCTCAAATGGTGTCAGAGATTAATGAATTTAAGTGGGTACAGTATATTAAACATGAAAAATATGGTGTCACTAATATATAAAAACAAAGACATGGTATGGAAAATCAAGCATTGTGCGTTATAGGGAATCATATTCATATACAATCATATACCTTTATTTTAAACAGTGTCAGAGTTTAATGAATTTAAGTATGTACAGTACATTAAACATTAAAATATGGATTCATTATTGTATATAAAACAGTAAAGGGATAATCTGAAAAACAAAGCCTTGTACATCATAGGGAAAAAAAATATTTTACAGTTAAAAAAAAAAAAAAAAAATATATATATATATATATATATATATATATATAGATTAACATGAATGTGGTCCTATTGACAGTTTTTGTTGACATGTGAAGTTCTATCAGTAAATGTATATTTCTAGTTCTCAAGAAAGTTAATGTTTACTTTTTCCCCCTTCTAAGCACTTCCAAGAACTTCTTGATTGTCGTTTATGGATTCCTCATGAAATTTGGGATTGTCGGTTTGGATGGACCAGGAGTTGGTGTCACTGGAAAAACTCTCATGGTGGCCCGCTGATGACTGAGGATAGATGTGCCTTGCTGCTTTTCGAAAAGGGTAATTAATCTTTATTAAATGATGTTACAGCCCCTGTAAGACTTTTTACAATAATTAATTAGGTAGTTAGTTAATTAATTAAAAGTGCTGCTTATATAATTAAATTTAAAAAATGTTGTGAGCCCTCGCACATGTCACGATTGAGTTTATCTGAAAATCGTACGGAGAGATTCACACTAGACATGAATTTACTATGATTTTACAAACTCTGACGTAAGCATAACGTTTCACGGCATTCATAAAAATATGGATTCTGAGTAGGCCTGGGACGGTATTGAATTTTTCTTACCGCGGTTGAAAAGCAATAAATTCCCGCGGTATTGCGGTAAACCGCATCCCGCAACATCCCCCACCACCCTCCAACCACCCCAACCACCGTGATCGATGGACTTTCACTTTCGCACACACACGGGAGGCAAACGAATATAAGGAACAGCTTTATTTCACTTTTTTTTTTTTACATTTAGAACATGAACATTTAGAACAGAAATGGAATGATGTCTGAAATAAAAATTCTGCAAAACGAAATAATAGGCGAGGTTACCCTAGCCTTCATATTTTTTGGGGGCGATATCAGATCTGATCGCAATTCACAACATAGATCTGAAGATAGAGCATCATAAAGACAAACGAACACATTTTTATTTATCGTATTGATCAGTAATAGATATTATTTTGCATGTTTATTTTCCATATTTTTACCTTCAGATTAGGCTACAGTCGTCGTCATCAAACAATCACTTAAACTATAACGACTTCTGCGCGCACAGAGGCTAAGCAATTGAGCATAAGGAACACGTTTATTTAACATTTATTATTTCACATTTAGAATAAGAACATTTAGAACAGAAATTATGTCTGAAAAAAAGTGCTGGCAAAACGAAAGGCGCTATGGTTTACATCCCAGCCTTCATATTTTTTGCTAGAAAAACTAGCATGTTCACTGTGTCAGGTTTAAGGGAGGGCCTGAAAGACGTAACGACGTTACCTGCAGCACTGAACACACGTTCTGAGGGAATGCTTGTAGCGCAAATGGTCATATATTTTCGGGCTACTTTGGAAAGCACTATTGTCCCGCCACCAGACAAGAGGGTCTGCGTGGGAATCCAGGGCTTCCTCCTGCAAATACCTTCTGATCTCTGTGTCTACACGAATTCTATTGGGGGTCGGAGTAGATGTTTTTTCTTTTTTTTCCCCAAGTCAGCCAGCCAGATTCGGTTTTTTTATTACTTATATATGAATTATATTTAATATGATTTATATTTCATATTACATATGTGTACATGTTTAGCTATATTAATATTTATATAGAAATTACGTGTGCGCTTTTTTGTCTCAGTGGTTAATGAAGGCTATTTAACCAAGGCATATAGAGTAATATAAATATGTAGACATATAGGCTAAATTAATATAAATATTTAAAAATCTATAATATATATAAATATTATTTATATTATATATTTTTACATATTTATATTAACTTAGCCTATATCTCGTGTGCGGTTTGGTCTCAGTGTGGTTCAAGGCTATAATTTAACGAATGCTATTTAATTTAACAAAGTGTCGCTGCTCACAATATTGTGGTTGTTTTTTACTTATAAATAAGATAAATATAAATAATATTTATAAGTTAAAAAAATCAATGACGGTATTGTGAGCAGCGACACTTTGTTAAATTAAATAGCATTCGTTAAATTATAGCCTTGAACCACACTGAGACCAAAGCGCACACGAGATATAGGCTAAGTTAATATAAATATGTAAAAAATATATAATAATATTTATATATATATTATAGATTTTTAAATATTTATATTAATTTAGCCTATATGTCTATATATTATATATTATAGCCCATATAAATGCCATGTTTCGATGGAATAGTAGCTTAAATGCGCAATTGTCGGCTGCGCAATCACGTGAGAGAATTGTGTTAAGCAGAATAAGCACGTGCAATTAAAAACTGAGGTCCTGCTTTTTTGGCTTTCTCATGAGTCATCCGCCTGTATTTTATGCTTTAGTAAAATGAAATGAAATTCAATATATAGGCTACAAGACATTACACAGGTACTCTAGGCCTAATAGTCAATACAAATTGAATGCTATTAGAGGTGCATAGATACATTTTTTAATCTAGATTAATCTCACTGTAATCTTGGAATTAATCTAGATTAAAATGGCTCATTTGAATTCTGCCGAAGGCATTCAGATGTGCAGGCCAATGTTTTTTTTTTTGTTTGGTTTTTTTTTGTGCGGTGATGACGGTTACAGGTTTAGACCCGCGGTAGGCGTCACGTGACCGCGGTATTGCGGTAATGCGGTAACCGTCCTAGGCCTAATTCTGAGGACAAAATAATTTTTCTTTGTAGCAGCTATGGCTTTTGATATCCAAAAAAAAAGAAATGAAGACATGGAAAAGAGAATGGCTGAAAAAAGAGAAAAGCATGGACTTTCTGCTTTTCATAAACAACTCGAGGTGACAAGGATATTTCAGAATTTCTGCTCGTTTTGCTGGAAATATAACAGGTAGCCTGTATTCATTCATAAAGCTGAACAGCAAATTTGGCACAGTTCGGAATAACAAAAAAAATAGGGCTGTATAATTAAACTAAAATTACTATATAGACTATTTAAATACATAATATGTGGTTTTTGTCTTCAGATGGATCTGCAAAAAGTCTCGTTTAACTGCACATATGCCACGGATTTAAACCGACAGTGTCCAATTTATTTTGCCATTTTTTTTAAATTACCGGCAGGTCCTCGTAACATTCTCAGATCAGCCCCTAATTATTCTCACATTGTACGAGCTGCGACCCTGCGAGCATCTGCAATTTTCTCCCCCCCAAAAAATAATCGCCTGTGAGCTTGTAAGACCGCAAAAATCGCACCGTGTAAGCCTGCCTTTAAATGAGCACGGCCAATCATAAATGCAGGATTCTATATTGTATTTTAGAAGAACAACCCGTTTCATGTCTGTAAGTCAACGATGATTCAGACTTGTTGCAGAATGTAGCTTTAATTTGATATACACCAAAATAATTAGAAGTTGTCTGACAGTTGAAACGTACTTACAATGCTGGGTGATGGTGGGCGAGTAGCTCTGAAAAGAGCTTTTGGGGTGTATGTAGTTGCTGTTGACACAATATGAAGTGAGATATTACAAATGTCTTTACATATTAATATTTATTATTTTCATTAATCACTATTGACTAAACAGTATATTATGAACATGGTAAATCAGAAATGCAGGATGACTGCCTAACAGATCACTTACAAAAGTGATATTGTATATTGTTTCAAATACTCCAGTATCAATATATTGATACTTTTGACAGCACTACTAGTCATAAATGCAGGATGCTAGATTGATGCTAGAAAAACAACCTCTTTTATGTGTTTATTAAGACACTGATGACTCTGATTTGCTGCACAATGTAAATTTAATTAATCTAAACCCAAATAATTAAAAGGTGTCTGACTGTCAGTAGAAACATACTTACAAAGCCAAGGACGCTGGGCGATGTGGCTCTGAAAAGAGCCTTTGGGTTGTATGTAGGTGCCACTGACAAACAAGCAGAAGAAAGAAAAAAAAAAGTGACGTGACATACGTCATGCTCTGCTTTTAACCCATCCAAAGTGCACACACACACCAGTGAACACACACACACCATGAACACACACCCGGAGCAGTGGGCAGCCATTTTATGCTGCGGTGCCGGGGAGCAGTTGGGGGTTCGGTGCCTTGCTCAAGGGCACCTCAGTCGTGGTATTGAAGGTGGAGAGATCGCTGTACATTCACTTCCCCCACCTACAATTCCTGCCGGCCCAAGACTCGAACTCACAACCCTTGGATTGCAAGTCAAACACTCTAACCGTTAGGCCACGACTTCCCCAAAAGTAGGAAACACCTTACTGAATTTGAGTGAGATATTGAAAACATATGTATGAATTAAAAATATATGCAATTTTCAGCAATCATTGTTCACTGAAATGAGCGCCAATCATAAATGCAGGATACTACACTGAATTTTAGAAGAACAACCCTTTTCATGTCTTTAAGACAACAATGACTCTAAAGTAAATCTAAAGTAAAACTCTTAAGAATGTGCCTAGCATTTAAAAAACATCTTATTGCAAAGGATTCCAGTTATACGTTCTCAGACATTTTATCCACTTTTGTTTGCAGCAAAAGTGGATGAAGAAGAAATGACTGAACATTTCACTATTAAATAATACATGGGTCTGTATTGATGAACAGAATAGTCAGAGAAAAAAAAATTAGTATGTTACTATAAAAACTTACAGATCAGAGATTGTTTTATTTTTTTAAGAACTATCCCTTTAATGTCTTCATTAAGACATTACTAACATGCTGCATGTTGTTGATTTAACTGATCTACACTCAAATACTGAGAGGGATCTGAAAGTCAGTTAAAATATATACTTACAAAGCCAAAGACGCTCTCGTTATGTGGCTCTTAAAAGAGCCTTTGGGGTATATGTAGCTGCTGTAGACAAAAAGAGAGAAAATAAGAAAGAAGACCAAATATGAGTGAGATGTCTGTACAAATGAAAATGTTTTTAGATCAGTGATTTATTGATGAATTAGTATGTTATAATTAAATGGGCAAATCAGAGATGCAGGTTGACTGCTATTATTTTCACTTACAACAATCAGACGGCAATCAACACTGGAAAAGAGAGAAGCGAAGAATTATTTTCATGGTATAAATTTCCAAAGTTTATAAAGGCTCTGATGAATGTGTATAGTATCATCTGATAAGATGAGACGAATGCAAAGCATTGTATTCGATACCTTACAGCCCACCAACAAACAAGCCATAGTAATATGCATTTTTATTCTTGAGAATAACATTATTATTTTTATGTTCTATTATAATTGTTGTCACAAAATGATGGATGCCCGATTTCATAAAGGCTTATGAGTCTAAAATGTCTCTCGGTGCACGCGCAGGCTCAGCGTGTGAGTGGTGGGGAGCTCTCGCGCTCGCAGTCAAACCTGTGACAATGCACTACTTTTCATCAAATATGAATAATAAAGATATTAAGAATAACTGTATAATTAGTTTATTTTTTTATTAGTTTATTTAGGCAACGTTGACACGATATCACGCTGCATTCACTGTGAAAGCAGCAGCTCTGAGACGCGGTAAACGCCGGATCACGAGCCGATCGCGTGCGCAAAGTGCACGCTTGGTTTTGAAACGCGCAGCGCAAACAGGCTTGATGAAGGGGTAAAGCCATATTGCACTTAGTTCGTTTGACTGACACTTTGCTAAAGCAATGGCACGTAACCCAACGTTTAAAACCCTTTTATGTTATAATGATGTGTATAGATATATTTTCGGATTATTTTGAAACTGTGGCGGTCCGCCACACCCTACTTAATGAATGGGAAACACTGCAGATAACTATATAAACGAAAGAGCGTCTATCAAATGGAGCGGATTGGCTCCATTAGCAATGACGTCACACAGATATAACGGCCTTTAACGGTCTTTACGGCTCCGATGAGCGGACTGTATATATAAAAAGAAGGAAAATCGTTGTCTGTGTGAGCTGTGATACATTTACCGGAAAAGACAGCCCAATTTTTATTACAATTCAGCGAGTTTCATTAGTGAAACGCCTATAATCCTCAGAAAAACGAACTGTTCCCTCAGACTGTTTATTATAATTAAAATTGCTTATTATAATTAAATATTACTTGCTTTCTTCATAGTTTTAAATATCATTTACTTTTGTTGTCGGACATACTTTTAAAAAGTAATTCAACCAAACTGATTAAGTAAAGTCATTTACCTCAGGAAAACGCACTGCTGGGGATGTGGCTCAAAGGGGAGTCAGGCTGTGCGCGCGGTGGCACAGACCCCGGTTTATATAAGCCCGCAGCCGGAGTAAGAATTTAAGAATTGAGAGAAAATTTTATTAATTTTCTTTTTTTTTAAATTGTATGTTCAATTATATGATGACACTGCGTTAACTTGGCATTACACGTAAAAAAAACATAGGGTTTTCAAAATAATGTGGTGTTTTCCTACTATATTCAAAGCAATGTTGTTACCAAAAATATAACCGTTATATCATTTTTTCTCCCTTCTTTTTTTTTACTACTTTCCTCCCAGGTTTGAGAATTCCGCTTTGTTAAATATAATTGAGCAATCCCATAGGTGGCGATGTACGCACGCGAGTCGCCAACAAGCCAATGGATGAAGAAGTAGTCAGTCATGCTCTTTTACATTTTTAAAAGTGAACTAATTTTAAATGGTTTTACCCAACCATATGTTGAAGCAACGCGTTTTGCAACCAGCCGCGTTGTAACTTAACATGTTAATAGCAAAACAAAAGGCATAGCATTTGATCCCAAAACAACTCCGATACACGTGGATGCATAGCAAAATTAAAGAATATAATTTTGTTTTATAATTGTTACAAATTTAAATGTATGCAATACTATAAATCCATAAAATTCCTAACCCATGTGATAATAAAATAAATAAAAACTAGCATCCTGCATCTCTGAATTTTCCAGATTCATCATAGCATGCTAATCAATAAATAAAAATACTCTTGCAAGATATAGCTCTTAAAATAGCAGTTGTGTGTGATGTCATATAGTTAGAAATTGTTTTGATATACAGGTCCTTCTCAAAAAATTAGCATATTGTGAAAAAGTTCATTATTTTCCATAATGTAATGATAAAAATTAAACTTCCATATATTTTAGATTCATTGCACACCAACTGAAATATTTCAGGTCTTTTATTGTTTTAATACTGATGATTTTGGCATACGGCTCATGAAAACCCAAAATTCCTATCTCAAAAAATTTGCATATTTCATCCGACCAATAAAAGAAAAGTGTTTTTAATACAAAAAAAGTCAACCTTCAAATAATTATGTTCAGTTATGCACTCAATACATTGGTCGGGAATCCTTGTGCAGAAATGACTGCTTCAATGCGGCGTGGCATGGAGGCAATCAGCCTGTGGCACTGCTGAGGTGTTATGGAGGCCCAGGATGGTTCGATAGCGGCCTTAAGCTCATCCAGAGTGTTGGGTCTTGCGTCTCTCAACTTTCTCTTCACAATATCCCACAGATTCTCTATGGGGTTCAGGTCAGGAGAGTTGGCAGGCCAATTGAGCACAGTAATGCCATGGTCAGTAAACCATTTTACCAGTGGTTTTGGCACTGTGAGCAGGTGCCAGGTCGTGCTGAAAAACGAAATCTTCATCTCCATAAAGCTTTTCAGCAGATGGAAGCATGAAGTGCTCCAAAATCTCCTGATATCTAGCTCCATTGACCCTGCCCTTGATAAAACACAGTGGGACCAACACCAGCAGCTGACATGGCAACCCCAGACCATCACTGACTGTGGGTACTTGACACTGGACTTCAGGCATTTTGGCATTTCCTTCTCCCCAGTCTTCCTCCAGACTCTGGCACCTTGATTTCCGAATGACATGCAAAATTTGCTTTCATCCGAAAAAAGTACTTTGGACCACTGAGCAACAGTCCAGTGCTGCTTCTCTGTAGCCCAGGTCAGGCGCTTCTGCCGCTGTTTCTGGTTCAAAAGCACACGCCTGTGCACGGTGGCTCTGGATGTTTCTACTCCAGACTCAGTACACTGCTTCCTCAGGTCCCCCAAGGTCTGGAATCGGTCCTTCTCCACAATCTTCCTCAGGGTCCGGTCACCTCTTCTCGTTGTGCAGCGTTTTTTGCCACACTTTTTCCTTCCCACAGACTTCCCACTGAGGTGCCTTGATACAGCACTCTGGGAACAGCCTATTCGTTCAGAAATTTCTTTCTGTGTCTTACCCTCTCGCTTGAGGGTGTCAATGATGGCCTTCTGGACAGCAGTCAGATCGGCAGTTTTACCCATGATTGTGGTTTTGAGTAATGAACCAGGCTGGGAGTTTTTAAAAGCCTCAGGAATCTTTTTGCAGGTGTTTAGAGTTAATTAGTTGATTCAGATGATTAGGTTAATAGCTCGTTTAGAGAACCTTTTCATGATATGCTAATTTTTTTGAGATAGGAATTTTGGGTTTTCATGAGCTGTATGCCAAAATCATCAGTATTAAAAACAATAAAAAGACCTGAAATATTTCAGTTGGTGTGCAATGAATCTAAAATATATGAAAGTTTAATTTTTATCATTACATTATGGAAAATAATGAACTTTTTCACAATATGCTAATTTTTTGAGAAGGACCTGTATAGGGATTAAACCAATAAACTACTTTGACTAGTGACTTTACCATTTGTTTTATTAATGTTTATTTACAATGCAATTATTCTGCTTACCTGATTCATGCAGACTTCTGTCCTGATGTTTGGCTGTGGTCCCCCCCATCATCCACTCTTTGGCAACAAGTCTTTGTATGCAGACCACCATGATCTAATCTATACAGACCTAGTTGTCTCTTCTCCCACAAACTCCACTTTCAGGTATGTTTTTTCTTTGCTGTTGTTGTTGTTTTTTCAACAACATGTATTTTTCTATGCCAAAACCTAGGGCTGTACAATACTGATGAAAAATGCATTATGCGATTGCAATAAGTTAATAACATATAACTTAAGTACTAACTTATAATATTCAATAATGCTTAAAGTGTGTAAAATAAACTTAAATAATATGTAGGTATATTTATAATCTAAAACTCCATAACTCACGTTAATGTTTCACATTCTTTTTGTGAGAATTACATAAAAAGTGCCTTTTTAACAAGTGTAAAACCAGGGGGTTAAGGGTTTCAGGAAGGTCTAGATCAGGTTTAATTAACAGCAAAAACTAACTAATTAAATGTAAAAATTAAACACTGCTTAGTCTTCACCATATGAATTAAATATACACTGATTCTTATTAAAGTCCCCCTCTAGTCAAATATTAAAACCTATCTTTGATCATCAAAATGACATTTAAAAAAAGTATTCTTGTGAAAATAATCTTCTCATGCCTTAAAATAGCTTAAATTTAACTCTACACCCTTGCCACATTTACTATATGCTGATCGATGAAGATGCAAATTAGCCCCACCACCACTCGCACCAGCTAGCGCCTCCTGATCCACTGAATTGTAGTAAACGCAAAACAATGGCATACATGGTTAATGACTGATAAAACAATGTTTTTACTAGCAGGCAACTACGGTGAAGTTACTTGATGTTGTGTCCTAAAATGCCTTGAAGACTCAAATGCAGCCTTTTGTGATTCTTAATTTGCGCCTGCGATTATACGCATGTGAAGTGCAGATGCTGATGCGGAGGAGGTGGGTGGTGCGTCTTGACTCTGGGCTACTTTTACACTGTTGCCACGGGTTATAATGCAAGTTAACCGCATCTACTTACAGATATGAGTCTCAATGTTCTCCACACAACAGCTTACAATAGTGTTTCAAATGCTGTCTGTATGCATAGGGATCTGAAGTCGAGCAGTATTCTATTTGTGATTATTACCTCTTACTATAGCAAAGGTGAGTAAAGTATTATCAAATATTGCCATACTACTAAAAGTCTTATCACAATTGACACGACGAGTCCAGTCAAGGCATGACTTCATCTGTTAAATCTGAACCAGCAGCATCTTTTATAACTGGAGTAGATTGAATTATTTGAGTCACACACAGAGCACAAAAAGGAGCAGAGAAAGTACTTAAATTTTGTTTGTGGTATGCCCTGTCAGATGCTTTGACAGATGTGTGTGGATTTGAGTCATGTTTCTCCAGAGCTTAACTTACATTTGATGTTTGTGTCTTTGTCTAATTTTGGAAGTAATTGAAGAGAAAAGGAGCGCAATAATTTTGACTAAAATGTATATTTTGCTAAAATATTTATTTTAAATGGTAAATTGATATTCTTAATAGTTTTTTATTTTCCAGGAGTACCTTTTACAAAGGTGTCACCATGAGCTCCCGACCTCCTGACCTCTCCGTGGCTGAGCTGTATTAGGACTTTGTCAGAACTACATCTTTTTTGGTCACCACAATCTGGATGTGTTCAGTGAGGATTCATCGGTGGATTTCACCTTTGGAAAAGTTTAGGCTGGGAGTGTGTTGTCATACCAGCAGAAACAAGCTGCATCATTACTCACATCAAGATGTCCCATCACCACCACATCTACCACTTATTGGTTACAGCCTTGGCACATCTGTCTGCTTGTTTGTCCATAGTGAACATAGTTTTTTATTTGTATGTAACCAACACACTTGTACAGGAAATCTTTAACACCTAATTAAAGTACTTATACATGTTTACACGTTTACATTATTATAGTGCAGGTAACAAAATAATTAAATTTACATTATCTACATTTATAAATAAATGTATCCATTTACAATTTCTATACTAAATATTATTTTAATTAATATATTCAGGTGTTCTGTTGTATTTTTGTAAAGATTGTGAGTAGCCAAGGGTATAAAGGGAATAAAAAAGTGGCCGGGACTGTACAAATCCCAGTAATCCCAATCCCAAATTAAATGATTTGTTTCTATTTCTGGCATAGTCCAATTTTTTAGTATAGTTCCATAGTCCCATAGGCATAGTCCCATATTTCAATTTAAAATAACTGTTTTCTATGTGAATATATTTTAAATATTATAGCAGTCTAATAATAAAATAAAAGTAGTCTTAATAATAAAAATCAGAAACACTTATAATAAAAACGGGAGAGAGAGAGTTATCTGAGACCAGGGGACCACGTCGCTACAACGTTCCCCATGGGACCAACTAGCGACGTCTGTTGAGGACATGCCCACAACGTTTCTGGGACGTTTGCAAACATTCTAAAAAAAAAAGTTTATTTCTTATATGGGTAGATAGATGTTTGAGTATTTCGTTACGGGTTTAAAATGACAATAGTATTTATAATGTTTACAGTATACATTTTGTCATTTGGATGTTATCTTTGTTATCACTGATGGACACTTTAGCTAAAGGTAACTTTACCCTTAAAATTTGCTTTTCACTAATTCTATAGTGACTGCAGAAAAATAGATAAACATACATCCATAAATAGCTGTACTAAAGACCAGGGGACCACGTCGCTACAACGTCCTCCATGGAACTAACTAGCGACGTCTTTTGAGGACGTGCCCACGACGTTTCTGAGACGTTAGCCAAGATTCTAAAAAATGGAACTTTACCTCGACGTCCTCACAACGTCGCCATAAAGTAATGTCGCGCTAACCAAATGACGACGAACTGGCGACGTCCTCACAACGTTCTGTGTTTGCTGGGAAGTGCGCTGCGCGCATATCAGAAACCATCTTAACTTGCGTATTTGCAACTTGCGTATTTGCCTAAATGAATTCTGCCCCACTGCTTAATGTCTCTGATCAGTTAAATTAGTTTTTAAACCACAATGCTTAAAATGCGTTTAAATTAAAAGCTTATATCCATGACGTGCTTATATCATTTACAGCGATATCGTTGACTTGATTGAAAATTATTGCAGAGATACTATTTAAACTGAACTGAGCTGCATGATGACATCACTGAATTCAATGATGAACTGCCTTTAAAGGGATAGTTCACCCAAAAATCAAAATTATGTCATTAATGACTCACCCTCATGTCGTTCCAAAACCCGTGAGACCTCCGTTCATCTTCGGAACACAGTATAAGATATTTTAGATTTAGTCCGAGAGCTTTCTGTCCCTCCATTGAGAATGTATGTACGGTATACTGTCCACGTCCAGAAAGGTAATAAAAAACATCTTCAAAGTAGTCCATGTGACATCAGAGGGTCCGTTAGAATTTCTTGAAGCATCGAAAATACATTTTGGTCCAAAAATATCAAAAACTACGACTTTATTCAGCATTGACTTCTCTCCCGGGTCTGTTATGAGCACGTTCACAGCACATCCGTTCGCGAACGTATCACTTGATGTAACCGGATCTTCTTGAACCAGTTCACCAAATCGAACTGAATCGTTTGAAACGGTTCACGTCAACAATAAGCATTAATCCACAAATGACTTAAGCTGTTAACTTTTTTAACATGGCTGACACTCCCTCTGAGTTCAAAATAAACCAATATCCCGGAGTAAGTCATTTACTCAATAAGTAATCTTAATGGGATGGTTCAGACAAAGAACGAAACATTGACTCGTTCTCGAGTCAAGAACCGTTTCTGTCGGACGTGTCCGGTTTCGAGAACCGAGGAGCTGATGATACTGCGCATGCGTGAAGCAGACTGACACACAGCGCGTCTGAACTGAACTGGTTCTTTTGGTGATTGATTCTGAACTGATTCTGTGCTAATGTTATGAGCACGGGTAAACCGAAGGCTTGAATCAAGGGCAATCATCGCAAATGAAGTCATTACGTCGAGCGCAAAAGAACTGGTGAACCGTTTTCGGCAACCGGTTTATTGAATCAAACTGTCCGAAAGGACCGGTTCGCGGAGAAGAACAGAACTTCCCATCACTACCGGTGATTCGAAAACCGATGCAACCGGTTCTTGACTCGAGAACGAGTCAATGTTTCGTTCGTTTTCTGGCTCGGTCATCAGTTCAGTCAGTGTACTGTTTGAGTAAATGAATTACTCCGGGATATTGGTTTATTTGAACTCAGAGGGAGTGTCAGCCATGTTAAAAAAGTTAACAGCTTAAGTCATTTGTGGGATTAATGCTTATGTTGACGCGAAAAGTTTCAAACGATTCAGTTCATTTGGTGAACTGGTTAAGAAGATCCAGTTACATCGGTGATTCGTTCGCGAACCGGAATGTGTGCTTAACGTGTCATAACAGACCCGGGAGAGAAGTCAATGCTGAAAAAGTCGTTTTTTGATATTTTTGGACCAAAATGTATTTTCGATGCTTCAAAAAATTCTGGACCCTCTGATGTCACATGGACTACTTTGAAGATGTTTTTATTACCTTCTGGACGATTCGTTCAGTATACCGGATGTACATTCTGAATGGTGGAACATAACAGCTCTCGGACTAAATCTAAAATAGTCACTGTGTTCCGAAGAGATGAACGGAGGTCTTAGTTTTTGATAGTCATTAATGACATAATTTAGATTTGTATTGAACTTCCCCTTAACTGTCATTTTGCAATTATTCTACACTGCTTTCCAATTGATGTTCAGTTGCTTTGACTACTTTTTTTGTTTAAAGCGCTATATAAATAAAGATCCTTTCTGCAAAATGATTTTTTCAACCCATAAGTAATACTAGTACATACAGTTTCTCAAAACAAAAGGGCAATATACATTGATCAAGTTCTAATCAAACTAAACCTAAAATCTGTTATGATGACGCGTTTTTTTTTTTTTTTTTTGTTTTTGCTCCATTTGAACGGAGGTCTTCCGGGTTTGGAACGACATGAGGGCAAATGACAGGAAATCAGGCGCAGTGAATTCAGTCACTTTTAATGACATAATTTAGATTTTTGGTGATGACACTAAAAGGCAGTTCCTTTAATTCAGTGATGTCATCATTTGCAGTTTTAAAGGATCAGACACTGAGAAACCAATTTGCCTTGAATTTTTGGGAATATTTGAGGTCTTTGACGCAATCCTTTTTGTTTTTTAACTAAGCGCCCATTATAAAGAGCCATTATTTAACGTCAAGCTCAAATACAGCTCGTTCAACCCATCCATGGTAAGAAGTACGTCACGGTGCGAAGTGACGTTTCCAACCATTGCAAACATATGACCGCCTCCAATATCAAGACAATCACGCTCATTCGTATCGTTGTCGCGCGCCTCACAAATGTGTTCTGGGACGATGACGCCTGTTTTTTTGTACAGGAAAATTTTTTTTTGCTCGCAGATTTGCTCAGGTCCATTATGCGGTTCCACAATTCAAGTCAAGAGCCTTTCGCTTTCGACCATGCATCACCCGCTACTAAACAAAATCGCAAATGTTTTGGCTCAAAGTGTTAATAATTGATCCATAGGTACTGTCGTTAGGAAATCATAACAGTGGGTGTTAACATGATCTCTTAAAGGTGACAACCCAAAAAAGGCAGAATCATCATGAATTCAGGGTGCAAATGAAAATGTCATCATGCACTACTCAGTTAAAAGTTTAAAAATCTGTAAAAAAAAAAAAAACCATAGTAATGACTATAACAACCCAAAAGGGGGACCTTAATCAAATAATGGAAACAGGGTGGGAAAATGTCATAGATTCACTACATTTTAAAATTAAAAAAAAAAAATCAAACTATGCAAGTTTGCATCAAGTGAAAACGATATGACCCCTTTATAATAAATGAGCAATAATTTGCAATTATTTAACTCAAGCTCTAAACGACAGCTGAGCGACAGCAGCAAGGAACCAAAACTCCATCGGAGACAGAATGGAGAAAAAACCTTGGGAGAAACCAGGCTCGGGGGGGGGGGGGCAGTTCTCCTCTGGCCAGACGAAACCAGCAGTTCAATTTCAGGCTGCGGCAAAGTCAGATTGTGCAGAAGAATCATCTGTTTCCTGTGGTCTCGTCCCGGTGGTCAACTGAGACAAGGTGTTTACAGGGGATCTGTCTCTGGGGCTCTAGTTGTCCTGGTCTCCGCTGTCTTTCAGGGCTGTAGAGGTCCTTTCTAGGTGCTGATCCACCATCTGGTCTGGATACGTACTGGATCCGGGTGACTGCGGTGACCCTCTGACTTGGATACATACTGGATCTGGTGGCTACGGTGACCTTGGAATAAGAGAGAAACAGACTAATATTAGCGTAGATGCCATACTTCTAATGATGTAGCAAGCACATCAGGTGTTATGGGAAGTGTTCCCGGTTCCGGTTTACCTAATTAATGCAGCCTAAAAATCCTTTAACGGATTTGGATATTAGAAGCGTATTAGTGTGCTATGTGTAAACCAGGTTAAAGAGATGGGGTCGTTAATCTAGCTTTTAAGGGATGTCTAATAGAGTTAAACTGAGGCCTCCCTGCCTCCCGAACAATGTTAGGTAGGTTATTCCAGAGTTTAGGTGCTAAATAGGAAAAGGATCTGCCGCCTGCAGTTGACTTTAATATTCTAGGTATTATCAAATTACCAGAGTTTTGAGAACGCAGTGGACGTGGAGGACTATAATGTAACAAGAGCTTGTTCAAATACTGAGGTGCTAAACCATTCAGGGCTTTATAAGTAATAAGCAAGATTTTAAAATCTATACGATGTTTGATAGGGAGCCAGTGCATTGTTGACAGAACCGGGCTAATATGGTCATACTTCCTGGTTCTAGTAAGAACTCTAGCTGCTGGATTTTGGACTGACTGGAGTTTGTTTACTAAGCGTGCAGAACAACCACCCAATAAAGCATTACAATAATCTAACCTTGAGGTCATAAACGCATGGATTAACATTTCTGCATTTGACATTGAGAGCATAGGCCGTAATTTAGATATATTTTAAAAATGCAGTTTTACAAATGCTAGAAACGTGGCTTTCTAAGGAAAGATTGCTATCAAATAGCACACCTAGGTTCCTAACTGATGACGAAGAATTGACAGAGCATCCATCAAGTCTTAGACAGCGTTCTAGGTTATAACATGCAGAGCTTTTAGGTCCTATAATTAACACCTCTGTTTTTTCAGAATTTAGCAGTAAGAAATTACTCGTCATCCAGTTTTTTATATCGACTATGCATTCCGTTTTTGGTATGTTTCCCCGGGCCGCAAAGAAATATAGAGCTGAGTATCATCAGCATAACAGTGAAAGCTAACATCGTGTTTCCTGATGATATTTCCCAAGGATAACATGTAAAGCGTGAAGAGTAACGGCCCTATTACTGAGCCTTGAGGTACTCCATACTGCACTTGTGATCGATATGATACCTCTTCATTCACTGCTACGAATTGATGGCGGTCATATAAGTACGATTTAAACTATGCTAATGCACTTCCATTAATGCCAACAAAGTGTTCTAGTCTATGCAAAAGAATGGTGTGGTCAATAGTGTCGAACGCAGCACTAAGATCCAATAGTACTAATAGAGAGATACAACCACGATCAGATGATAAGAGCAGGTCATTTGTAACTCTAAGAAGAGCAGTCTCAGTACTATGATACGGTCTAAATCAGGGTTCCTCAAATCTTGCCCTGGAGGGCCAATGCACTGCAGAGTTTAGCTCCAACCCTGATCAAACTCATCTACCTGTGATTTTCTTATGATCTTGAAGACGCTGATTAGCTTGCTCAGGTGTGTCTGATTAGGGTTAGAGCTAAACTCTGCAGGAAAGTGGATCTTGTGGGCCAGATTTGAGGATCCCTGGTCTAAATCCTGACTGGAAATCCTCACAGATACCATTTTTCTACTTTTCTAGTATCTTAACTAGTTCTTTGGGGTCAAGTTGTGGTTTTTTGATGAGAGGCTTAATAACAGCCAGTTTGGAGGTTTTGGGGACATGTCCTAATAACAATGATGAATTAATAATAGAAGAGGATCTATGACTTCTGGAAGCACCTCTTTTAGGAGCTTAGATGCAATAGGGTCTAACATACATGTTGTTGATTTAGATGATTTAACAAGTTTATACAATTCTTCCTCTCCTATAGTAGAGAATGAGTGGAACTGTTCCTTAGGGGATCTATAGTGCACTGTCTGATGGGATACTGTAGCTGACGGCTGCATGGTTACAATTTTATCTCTAATAGTATCGATTTTAGAAGTAAAGTAGTTCATAAAGTCATTACTGCTGTGATGTTGGGAAATGTCAATACTTGTTGATGCTTTATTTTTCGTTAATTTAATTAATTTCTTCTAAATGAGACGAAAAGTAATCAGATCTAGCAGTTTTTAATGCTTTTCTGTAGGATAGGTTACTTTCCCTCCAAGCAATACAAAATACCTCTAGTTTTGTTTTCCTCTAGCTGTGCTCCATTTTCCGGGCTGCTCTCTTTAGGGTGCGAGTGTGCTCATTATACCATGGTGTCAGACTGTTTTCCTTAACCTTCCTTAAGCGTAAAGGAGCAACTGTATTTAAAATGCTAGAAAAGAGAGAGTCCATAGTTTGTTACATCATCAAGTTGCACTGAGGTTTTGGATATGCTAAGGAATTGGGATACATCAGGAAGATTACTTACAAAGCAGTCTTTTGTGGTAGAAGTGATGGTTCTGGTGGTAGAAGTGATGGATAATGTTATTGTCACAAGTCGGTCAGGCTCATCACTCAGCCACTCACAGCGCACTCCCTCACCTGAGTATTAATCACCAGCACCTGTTCACAATTCAGTCATCAATTCACCACCACATAAAAGCACACACCTCAGTCAGCGAGTTGTCTGATCTCGTGGCTACACAGTGGAACTTTCCTCTGTCATAGTTACCTGCATTGACTCCATTAACTTACCTCTTCTCCGGTGAGAATCTCCTCCACTCCTAGTGACTCCTGTGTTCCTCTGGCGAACTTATCATCCAAGTCTCCATCTCCAGCATCAAAACTGAGGTGGGTGCAACTGTTCAGCAGCCCTGGTCACCCCCCCACTCTGTTAGAAGAATACTGGTGTTATCCTATTGAAAACTCTCCATATCCTCTCACCAAAGAATCCACTTACCTGCATCTCTCCCACTGTCATTCAAATACCTGTCTCAAGCCACTGCATTCAACTAACCCTCTGCATCGAGTCAGTTTGTTACAGTTATATGAAGCACCATTACTTCAAACGAGTTATACTTGAAGCCTGCCCTCTGAGAAATCCTGAAAACGTTGTTATCAATTGAAGCAACACCTCCCCCTTTACCTTTTGGATGTGGCTCATGTTTATAACAGTAATCTTAGGGTGTAGACTCATTTAAAATGTAATCATCAGGTTTTAGCCAGGTTTCTGTCAAACAGAGCGCATCTAGATTATGATCAGTGATCATATTATTTACAAAAAGTGCTTTCGTAGAAAGGGACCTGATATTCAATAAGCCAAGCTTTATCATTTGTTTATCCGTATTGCATCTGTTTTTTTATTTGTTGAACCTCAATTAAATTGTTGCTCTTAAATTGGTTTGGACGTTTTTTTGTATTTTCTAGTTTGAGGAACAGACACAATCTCTAGTGTGATATCTAGGTGAAAGATGTGCTGAGAATTAACTCAACTCCCACTCCATCATCAGCTTTAGTAATATAAACTAGCTGTGGACTTTAGTGACTAACTCATGTTTCCTTCTCTCCTCATTTTTTTTCTCTCACAATTATTATTATCATTATTATTTTTTTTTTAATAAAATAGTTGAAATTTTTACTTATCGAAAATTGTTCTTTGCATGACAATTTCTGGATTACACCAGATTGACGTGAAGAGAGGTGAATGCAGACATTAGGCGCAGTGATCACCTGATAGGCTATGTGCACAGTTCGTTCAAAAGTAAAATATATAATAAATGCATTTGATTGGTAAACCAAATTTAAATGTGACGTTTTAATCTCTAATGGCAATGCATGGAATTTACAGAAAAACTCCACTAAATAATAGAAATATATAATGTGTGGGTTTGTTTTGGGGCTTTGGCTACCGATGCCCGTCAATCTACTCCATAGCCAATCACGGGCCCCTTCCTTGCTCAGGGCTTTACCCACCTAACCCAATGGTTAATGCGGCCCTGAGTCTACCATATATGGGATGGTGGAGAGTTGACAGGAAAGTAGAGGCAGAACCTGGCTGTATTGCAAACTTGCCTACTATATACATTAAGCAAACAATGTTTATCTGATGTCTGAAATAACACTAAGGGAGACAGTAATGTATGTCCAAATTCACAGCAAGGGAGAAGGGGGCGATTAGAGCCTATGGGGATATTGAGCCACTCCTAGGAATCCAAAAAATTGGTCGTGACTGCAAATATTTTAAGAGTCATCCATTTCATTCACCTTATGATGGACAGAACCCCATGTAAATACGTTGGTAACCTTTTTTGGGGACTCTTATGTTAGTGCTGTAGGAAGTAATGAGGTTATACTGTTGGCAGGATGTTAGCTCTAAATTGCTGGATGATAAATTTAAAATAGTAGGCGTGGGGTAACTTAAGCTAAAGTCTTGGGTCAAGTTGAGCTCATCTTTCTTCTTATGATTACTTATGACATCTTGGTTCGGTGCATGAGGCCTTTCAATGAAAACAGGTAATTCACCCCAATCCAGAAGGGGGCGCCCGCTGCAATCCAGCGCTGTTTGATTACCGGCTGCCAGCAGAAGAACAGCGAATGCTGTGAGTTGCGCACTTGAAAACAAAGCCACCTAGACAGTGACTATGAGCTGACTCTGAATGTGTCTCTTACAGACTGACAAAGGAGTATACTTTAAAGGCTTGTGCGCTCAACTGTTTGCGAAATGGAGCTTTATATTTGTGTATCCTACCTCTCTCATTCGGCACAAATCCAAATATTCCATAATATTCCATATTTGCGATGTAACGTATCTGAATGCTAAACTATTATTTATTATGTAAATTATAGGATTTGTACCAAGTGTTAGCAATGCTGGAACTAATCACTTCAACTGTTTCCTTATCCCAGCAGAATCAACTTTAAACACTTATGTCTTATTAAAAATGCATCACTGTATAAAGGTCTGCTTTTATTTGTGTGCACTCACAAAGAAAACAAATAGGATGGCGCTTTCTGCCATTCGAGTTTCCTTTCTGTGAACAAATATACCTGTCTCAAAAATGAACTGAAACTCAGCATATATAGGCTATGCTGTGTCGCGCTGTCCCCCCCCCCCCCACCCCCCCCCACCTTGTTTATCTGTAAAGTAAATCAAATATATTTCAAGAATTTATTCCTTGTATGTATGTATGTATATATGTACTGCAGATTATATATATTTAACAATTTAATAATATTTAGTATTTTCACATCTAGGTGGGAAAAAGAACGTACTACTGTCTGTTCAAAATAGATGAGAACAAACCAAGCGTATTTATTTTTTTCCTGTTTTCTTGTCCAAATTGTATCGAAACGTGACCCCCGAACCGAGGTATGTACTGAACCATGACATCTGTGTACCATTCCACCCCTTCTTATAAAGTATTACTTTACAGTAATTCTACACTGCTTTTCATGAATTTTAGATAAAAAAATATATATATATATATATATATATATATATATATATATATATATATATATATATATATATATTTCCCCCCTTTTTTTTCCCTTCATCATTTACAAGTGGGATGCTGAGCATTAACCCAGTTCTGTAAGGTTAATTGCAGTCTTCAATTTGAACTGTATTTGTTCTTAACTTTTAAAATAAGCCTGGTTAAAACATTTTTAGAATTTATTTTTAAATAAAACTTACAGGTGCTTCTCAATAAATTAGAATGTCGTGGAAAAGTTAATTTCAGTAATTCAACTCAAATTGTGAAACTCGTGTATTAAATAAATTCAGTGCACAGGTAGTTTAAGTCTTTGGCTCTTTTAATTGTGATGATTTTGGCACACATTTAACAAAAACCCACCAATTCACTATCTCAACAAATTAGAATATTTCATAAGACCAATAATAAAAAAATAAAAATTTGTGAATTGTTGGCCTTTTGGAAAGTATGTTCATTTACTGTACATGTACTCAATGCTTGGTAGAGGCTCCTTTTGCTTTAATTACTGCCTCAATTCGGCGTGGCATGGAGGTGATCAGTTTGTGGCACTGCTGAGGTGGTATGGAAGCCCAGGTTTCTTTGACAGTGGCCTTCAGCTCATCTGCATTTTTTGGTTTCTTGTTTCTCATTTTCCTCTTGACAATACCCCCATAGATTCTCTATGGGGTTCAGGTCTGGTGAGTTTGCTGGCCAGTCAAGCACACCAACACCATGGTAATTTAACCAACTTTTGGTGCTTTTGGCAGTGTGGGTAGGTGCCAAATCCTGCTGGAAAATGAAATCAGCATCTTCATAAAGCTGGTCAGCAGAAGGAAGCATGAAGTGCTCCAAAATTTCTTGGTAAATGGGTGCAGTGACTTTGGTTTTCAAACAACACAATGGACCAACACCAGCAGATGACACTGCACTCCAAATCATCACAGACTGTGGAAACTTAACACTGGACTTCAACTTGGGCTATGATCTTCTCCACCCTTCCTCCAGACTCTAGGACCTTGGTTTCCAAATGAAATACAAAATTTGCACTCATCTGAAAAGAGGACTTTGGACCACTGGACAAAAGTCCAGTTCTTCTTCTCCTTAGCCCAGGTAAGACGTCTCTGACATTGTCTGTGGTTCAGGAGTGGCTTAAGAGGAATACGACAACTGTAGCCAAATTCCTTGACACTTCTGTGTGTGTGGTGGCTCTTGATGCCTTGACCCCAGCCTCAGTCCATTCCTTGTGAAGTTCACTCAATTCTTGAATCGATTTTGCTTGACAATCCTCATATGGCTGCGGTTCTCTCGGTTGGTTGTGCAACTTTTTCTTCCACATTTTTTCCTTCCACTCAACTTTCTGTTAACATGCTTGGATACAACACTCTGTGAACAGCCAGCTTCTTTGGCAATGAATGTTTGTGGCTTACCCTCCTTGTGAAGGGTGTCAATGATTGTTTTCTGGACAACTGTCAGATCAGTAGTGAACCAAACTGAGAGACCATTTTAAAGGCTCAGGAAACCTTTGAAGGTGTTTTGAGTTGGTTAGCTGATTGGCATGTCACCATACTCTAATTTGTTGAGATTGTGAATTGGTGGGTTTTTGTTAAATGTGAGACAAAATCATCACAATTAAAAGAACCAAAGATTTAAAATACTTCAGTCTGTGTGCATTGAATTTATTTAATACACAAGTTTCACAATTTGAGTTGAATTACTGAAATAAATGAACTTTTCCATGGCATTCTAATTTATTGAGAAGCACCTGTATAAGAAGTCATCCATCTATCCATTCCATTATCCAAACTGCTTTATATTTATTAGGGTTGTGCGAAGCTGGAGCCTAGGGTTGCCAATTTCAGAATGGAAATATGGGACAACTCTGATTCTTTATAGGAAAATAAGGGACAGAATAAGGGGCAAATATTTGTTCTGTACCACAGAGAGTATGTCATTTCCGTGTCTACAATTAAGCACGTGTATAAAAGGTTCTAAGAAATAATCACATTTGTTTTTTCTTTACCTATGTACAATTATTCTAAAAATAAGTTTAATGTCATACAAAAAAATGTCACATGTTATACATAAAGCATTGGCCAGTAAATTGTGACTGCACAAGTGGTGTAGTAATGTAGGAGGTGAATATACTGTGAAATTGCATACAATATGGCATATAATTTAAAAGCATAACAACTGAATGTCTATGAAACTTTTTTTTTTAAAACAATGACATTTAAAATTTTGAAATAAAATGTTATTGCAACCATGTAGCCTATATGAAAACTAATATTTTTTTCAATTAAAGAGAACTTGGATTGTGTGGGCTGCTTTTGGTGCTTGAATTGGTTCTTCAGTATTAATGAGGTCCAAATCAAATAAATTAAATGTTATCATGAGAAGTTATACATATTCAATTAACAAAAACACTTAAAGGCTTTACTCAAATGAAAATACTTTCATCATCCTCATGAAAGTAGGCTACATATATGCTGGTTTTGTCTCACACCTAAAGGCTACAGTTTTTATTCCATGCTGAGTTATACAGTCGAATAACATACAGAGTGTATACACTATGTAAATAATAGATTGATCACGTGGAGTAGAGTTTCATTGATCATAACAGAACTTTGTTATGATCACGATGAACAAAGAGTGACAGCTTTTTAGTGATAAAGGGAGCGCTCTTTGCAAGCTTTCTAGGCTATAATCCATTCAAAATGGAGAACTTTTGTTTTTCAGCGACACACACTAAAGCAAAGTTATCGAATTCACTCAGCAGTGATTGACAAAGTGATAATGGATGGGACAAAATTAAAACGGGCCTGGTTTATACGCTTTTATTCTAGAACTATGTACAAAAACAACAAAATACAAATGCACTAAATAAAATAATAAAATAAAATAAATAACTAGAGAAAGCTGACTGTAATCAGCTTGCTTCCATAATTGTGGGATAAGCCTACCCTTTAATTTAAAAAGCTCTTCTTGATGGCGTTTAAATAGTGTCAAATCTCGCGCACATAAAAACAAAGCATGCACACAGGACATATCCGCGCGAGGAAAATCATCCTCGTGAGAGCGCATTTTTGCACTGCGAGCGTACTCTACTGTATCCGCACGTGGAAAACCAAACTCAAGAGGGAGCATTTTTGCACTGTGAACGCACAGAACGTACCGTATCATTAGGTGCGTTCGACTTCATGAAGCACTGCGCAAACCGATCGGAATCTGACCTGAAGCAGTGTATGCTGGTTAGAAATTTTGTCCGACTTGAGACGGCGCCGACGCCACATGACTGTCACGTGTGGCATCAAAGTACCGCCAGAGCGTGTCGAGAGCAGCCGGCTGACTCAGCCGCAGCAGTTTCTCCAGAGCGACAGCAGGATCGCTGATGACGACACAGCTGTTTCACGATTGGCCAGATTCACCGCATGACAACGATCATGTGTGTTTCGGGTTTATTATAACCTTTTCAGTTCCAATAATGGCCACAAATATGTGTTTTTAGAACAAGCTTTTTTTACTGTAGTCGCACTGTTGTATTGAGTCCCGTATCATACAACACTGATAAAAGCACATATACCCCACTTTATTAGTATTTAAATAGTATATGATTATATTGAACTTTATTCTTGAAAATATGGTGCTGTATTAAGCAGTATGTAACTGTTTCTGTTGCTCATGAAAACGTTTCTAAAATATCTGTGTATTTGACAAATATTGCATTTAATTCACTTCATCTGTGATAAAGTATGCAAACACCACGTGAGTGTCACTAAAGGGAGCAGAAAGTGTCCGGCTTGATGTGTCTGTTTTCATCTCCGCCCCCGACTGCAAGAGGCTACTCTCGCTGATCACAGTCTGTAGCCGTGCTTCAAGTCGAACGCACCTAATATCCGCTCACAAAAATGCAGTCTCGCGAGAATGGTGCTTGCTTCACTCCCTTTACGCCTTCTCAACTGCTCTACCCCTGCTCGCTCATCATGTTGACTTTTGTGACTTTGGAGGCGGAGATCAAGGCTGCGTTTAGCCCATAGACAGTAAAAGAAATGGACACAGTGACCCCATTGGATTCAACGGAGACAAGTGAAGTCAATTAGAAGCACGCACTTCCTGGGGGTCCAGCGTACTGCGCAGACTCAAACTGACCTTGATGACGTAGATGTCACGTGAGCAACCTGTCTGACAATTGTAAGTCTTCTAATCGCTGTGCCAAGAGAAATCTGAATTACCCACCAAATCTTGCAGACGTTGTTGAATAATTTTGTCCCGTTGCTTTTATGGACTCTCTATGGGCTTCTCCCTTGACTTCATGCCTCCACGTCCCCCCTGATAGCCTCATAGACAGTAAAAGATTGCCTGCGATCTTCTCCTCCTGTCCATACGGTAATTTCTCTACTGTGCGACAGAGAGTCGCAGGTTCTGACGCAATCGTTAGCCTATTTTTACAAAAACTGCTTCTACGTGGCCATAACGTAAGATACAAGGTAATGGAGCCTTTTATACATTTTCGTGTTTCTTTAGAAATAATGAATGGACAAATGGAATCTTTAAATGCCTCAGATGTAAAGTTATTCGCTGACAAAGTGACGCCAAAATGAATGGGAGTCAATGGAATGCTAACAGCAGGTGGGGGTCCGCTAGCCAATGGCGGCGCCCAGGGATGCTTCAATAAAATATGAAACCCTGCCCCCCTGGTTTAGCCCCGACAAAAAGGGTGCAAAACGTTTTTTAAATGGAAACCGGTGTTGCGTTGAACAAACCTGTTCTGATGACGCAAGTGTTAATTGCAACTATGGCAGCTGAGAAGGCCATTCTTCGTGTTATATTTGAAGATTTTTCGGAGCCTGATGAAATCGGTATAAATACGTGTTTAATACTGCAAATAGGCTCGATGTTACAGTCATTGCCCATGCCCTCCAGAACAAAAGAGAACATCCCAATCGAGGCAAGGGATTTGTGGAAACTGTGGTTCCTAATTATTGTGATCCAACATTTGCCTCGCATTTCAGGATTGCAAAGACAAACATTTCAGGTGAAGGATCCTCCACTTCTAACCTCCCAGACTGTGTTATGATCAAAATGACCTTATTATTTTTATTGTGAGTATTAGGCTTATCATTATTGCTGATCACTGTTGTTGTTCTTTGACATTGTAATATTTACCATTATATAATCAGAGGGGTATAGAAAAGTTTATGAAAGTGTCACTCCAGGAGAGTCACGTGACATGCTCATGAACCTAGTCGCGCTTGAGTAGAGCTCCGCACGTTTGGCCCCTTTTTGCCGATTTTTTTTGTTTTAATTTAAGTTAACTTCTTTAATAATATTATTTCTGATGGCTTTCAACCGGAAACAGCAGGAGATGTCTCCGTCGGCTTCTCCAATTAAGAAGAAATCCAAGCCACCGACCACGGATGATATGGTGGATAAGATGGCGAATACTGTTGCGCACTTTGAGGACATTCTAAGAACTGAGTTGTCAGCGATGCGGAACGAATTCGCTTCTCACATGTCAGTTGTTCAGTCGCTATGCTCCAAATTGGATCTTCTTACAGGGGAGATGAGAGAACAAAAGAAAGTTGTCGCAGATCACGATAGGCGAGTAGCCGCGCTCGAGCAACAGGTCGTGGACTTACAGGATCGCAATAGGCGCAGTAATCTGCGTCTGGTTGGATTGCCTGAAGGGTCCGAAAAGGACGACCCTATGGGCTTTTTGAAAAGATCTCTACCGACGTGGCTTCCGTCTCTGGCGGGCAAAGAGATTGAAGTGGAATGAGCGCATCGCGTGTACACAAGGCTCTCCTCAGATCGTGCTAAACCACGGGTTTTCATCTTTATACTGTTGCGGTACATGGACAGGGAGCTCATTTTGCGGGCCGCCAGACTTCACGCCCCGGTGAAAACATCCGACGGAGCAACGCTGTCTTTCTTTCCAGACTTTTCTCCAGTTACCGCAAAAAGAAGTGCGTTCGCGCCAGTTAGGAAGGAAATGAGAGAAGCAGGCATCCAGAACTTTCTTCTCTATCCTGCAACGCTGAAGGTCATTCTCAATCAAGGTGAACCTAAAATGTTATACTCCCCAGAAGAAGCGAGAATTTTTCTAAGATCCCATTCATCCACCAGCTCTCAGGGAACTCCAGCTGGACATTTGTTATCTAATTGGAGAGGAGGATGCTCTAAATGGTTAGGCGACTGTGTCTTTCAGTGTTCACTCTAATGTTTACTTCTGAACTCATAGTTACTAGAAGGTCTCATTGAGCATACAGTATCGCTTACTGATTATGGTGGTATAATATTTATGTTTTAGTTGTATTCCTTCTCTTTTCTTTATTTAATTTTTTCTTTATTGTTTTCTTTTATATTTTTTATTTTATTTATTTATTTAGTTATTTTCAACAGATACTATCTAGTCAATATGTGACTTTGGGGCCAATGTTGGCGCTTTAGTAATGTGCAGGTTTTTGTTGACGCCACGGATCATATTAAGGGGTGCTGGCAGATCAAGGTTTGTTCTTGGTTTGATCTGCCATAGTTCATGGAAATGTGTCTATGTTTTTTTGAAAGCTGATGGGAAGGATGGGGGTGGGGGGTGGTTTGATGGTAGACACAACTGGTTTTGTTTTCAAATTTGTATTTGGTCTTACTATGCAGTAATTCTGTTTGATACCTATGACTGACCTTAATATTCTAAGTTGTAATATTAATGGCCTAAATGGCCCACACAAACGTACAGGCTTTCTGGATTTTTTGCGAAGAAGAAAGATTGATATAGTGCTAGTTCAAGAATCTCATTTGAAAGAGGAGGATGTACACAGGTGTAATAATAAGTTTTATGAAGTGGTATCTCATTCATCTTCCGATACTAAAACCAAGGGTGTTCTAATATTGGTGCGGAGGACTTTAAATATTACTATTTTAGATAAAGGTTGTGATACAGACGGTAGAATAACACATATAAAAACAATAGTGGAGAATAGGAATATTGTATTTCAGTTTATGCCCCTTGTACTCCTGACCCTACTTTTTTCTCTGTTTTGTCTACCTATCTTTTAAAATTTTCAGATTTTGAAATTGTATTGGGTGCAGACACAAATTCTGTAATGTCGCATATCCTAGATAGATCTGGACCAAAGGAATCACACTCTCAAGCCTTCTGTTCTGACAAACTTAGGCAATGTGTAACATCAGCTTCATTGGTGGATAGTTGGCGTTTAATTAATCCTTCTGCCAAGTCTTTCACTTTCTTTTCTGCCACTCATAAATCCTATTCGCGAATTGACTATATTTTCATTTCTACTTCTTTATCTTCAGCTGTTCGTGATGCCGATATCTGTTCCTTATCTTTGTCGGATCATGATGGAAATTTGTGCAGATTATCTTTGATCCCTCGGCCATCTCGTGCAACTAGATGGCGATTTAACCCTAAATTGTTACAGGATGAAAACTTTTGCAGTCAATTCAGAAATTAATTTGCTGAGTTTATTGAAATTAACCAAGGCTCAGTGGATGATCCACGAACACTTTGGAATGCAGTTAAAGGATTTATAAGGAATAACTCAATTTCATATGCCTCTTTACTTCAGAAAAAACGACATAAAAATATAGCTGAACTGGAATCACAGCTCCAGAATCTGACTAGAGACAATCAACGTTGTTTCTCAGACAGTACACTCAGCAAAATTATGGCGGTTAGGTCTGAACTTAATTCATTACTGAGATCCAGGGCAGAATTCCTGATTCAAAGATGCAGGCAGAATTATTATTTTCAAGGAAGTAGACCAAGCCACCTTTTAGCTCTAAGAATACGCAACAGTGAAAAATTTGCTAATATTTCAGCAGTGAAATCCCAATCCGGGCTCATTATGACAGACCCAAAAGACATTAATATTTCTTTTCATTCTTTTTACTCTAACCTCTATACTTCTTCTGCTGTTGGTGACCCTGATTCTTTTACATCTTTTTTGTCCAATCTTGATCTACCTAGGCTGTCAGATTCGGATTCGGATTACCTGGCTGAACCGATTACTCTTCAGGAGCTGGAGTCAGCAATCCGGTCTATGAACAAGGGGGGAAATCCCCAGGTTTAGATGGTATTCCAGTCGAATTGTATTCTACTTTTTTGTCGGATTTAGGCCCCCTTATGTTAGATATGATAAATTTTTCAGTTACTCAAGGCTCATTTCACCCATCTATTAATATAGCTGTTATTTCTCTCTTGTTAAAAAAAGATAAAGATCCGACTTCTTGTTTTAGTTACCGGCCACTTTCTTTGATAGGGACTGATGTTAAATTGTATGCTAAGGTACTGTCTCGTCGTCTAGAGAAATTTATGAACAGGCTAGTTCATCATGACCAAACAGGGTTCATTAAATCTCGCTCAGCTTCGGACAACTTACGCAGGTTATACCATATTATTAACTCAACTAATAGTTCATCCTCCCCCTTGTGCAGTATTATCTCTAGATGCAATGAAAGCTTTCGACCAGCTAGAATGGAACTATTTATGGGTGGTTCTACAGCATCTGGGTCTAGGATCGAGTTTCATAAACATGATAAAAGTTCTGTACGTCAATCCAGCAGCCTCTGTTCTCACAGGTTCTGTTTGCTCTAACCCATTCTTTATACATCGAGGTACTCGTCAGGGTTGCCCGCTTTCTCCTCTGTTATTTGCATTAACCTTGGAACCCTTAGCTCAAGCGGTCCGACGATCTCAAACTATTTCTCCCATAATTATAAGGAATACTCAGCATCATGTTTCTTTATTTGCTGATGATATCTTATTGTTTTTGGAGAAGCTGTCACATTCTATTCCTCATGTATTGAATTTATTTGACCATTTTGGATCTCTCTCTGGGTTTAAAATTAATTGGAGTAAGTCATGTCTACTTCCCCTCAATTCTAAATTTGATCCCACTTCCCTTTCGGCATCTATTCCATTGGTTCAAAACTTTAAGTACTTGGGGATAAATGTTTTTCCTTCTCTGCAAGAAATCCTTTCAAAAAACTATAATAGTATTCTATCCAAAATATCCTCAGATTTGGAAAATTGGTCTCGTCTTCCTACTTCTCTTCAGGCTTGTATATCGGTGTTTAAAATGAATGTTCTCCCATGTATTTATTTCTTTTCTTCCATGATTCCTCTCGCTCGACCGGTTGGCTACTGGAACAAACTTGATGCATGCGTTTCACGGTATATATGGAATGGGAAACGTCCTCGTATTAAACTGACTACCTTACAACGAAGTAGATTACATGGAGGTCTTTCTCTCCCTAATTTTAGACTGTATGCTCAAGCCTTTTCCCTCCGCCCTTTATCAGTTTGGTTTGACCCTGATGCTTCTGTATCTTGGAGAGCAATTGAGGAATCTATTGTGTATCCATATAAATTGAAGCATCTTGTTTTTTTCTGGGGTTCCGCTTAGGCAGTGTAAATCTAGGTTTGGTCCCATTATAACCCATCTCCTATCCACATGGAGGGATGTTGAAAGACGTTTACAACTAGTTACAATATGGCATAAGCATTCGCCAATTTTCCACAACAATAATCTTTTATCAGGCAATACTCCATTTCATTGTCCGCAATGGACTCATCATAAAGTAAACACTCTGGGAGATATCTATAATGATAGTGGCTTACAATCCTTCCAGAATCTTAAAACTCAATATAATCTGCCAGGCACTTCCTTTTTTTATGTATTTGTGCATTAGATCGGCCCTACGGGCATATGGGGTGCCCTGGAACTCTCAACTGCCTATTCACCCTTTGCGCAAACTAATCCTTCCCTCTGAGTAATTTCCCTCTTCTGCTTCAGTCATCTACCTTTTTCTTCTTGAGCATTCATACAAACCTTTATCTATTACAACTGTCTGGGCTAAGGATCTTAATGAGGATGTACATGTTTTATTTTCGGATCAGATATGGGGAATGTTTAAACTGTCTTCTAAAAACCCTAACCAACCTAATGATTCATTGGAAATTGCTGCATAGGGTTTACTTGACTCCAATGAAACGTTTTCATATGAATCTGTCTTCTCCTAAGTGCAATCTCTGTTCACAAGGATCTTTAGGCACATTTTTGCATTTTTTTTGGGAGTGCCCCTCTCTCTCTCCTTTTTGGACTCAGCTCTCACAGGACCTTTCTTATTGGTTGGGTACTGAGATTTGTTTGACTCCACGCCATTTTTTTCATGAATGACTTTTGGGACCTTACCTTGTCTGTCCAACAAAGAGGTTTACTGTTAGCTGCTCTCACTGCAGCAAAAAAGTTGCTAGTTACAAGCTACGCAATATTCTGTTCATAATCGAATGCGATTAATCTCAATTATGAACAGAATATTGCGTAGCTTGTCAGTGAACTATGGCTCTGTGTATTAACTGCCGCTCCCGTTTGAAAACAGGTGACAGACATTTACCGCTAATCACGGAGCCGGCTTTACTGATGAGACACGCATGACAAATGTATGCGATTAATCGTGCAGCCCTAGTTGCAACAATTGACCAAGGAAGTTCTGGAGTATCATGTAGCTTCAGTGGTTCCTTTTGTTGGTGCTGTTTCATACCATTGCAGACTGAACATGAAGCACACTCCTTCTCAATGTCCTTGTTCATTGAAGGCCAAAACACTACACCTCGTGCTCTGCGTTTTGTTGATTCTACTCCAGGATGCCCTCTATGAAGAATAGTAATATATTCTTTCTGCAGTGACTTAGGGATCACAGCTTTTGGGCCTTTCATCACAACCCCTTCTTTCGTTGTCAACTCATCTCGGTATGGATAGTACTGGTGGAGTTCAAGTGGAAGTTTTGCCTGTCTGGCCAGCCCTGTTGTATTGTCCTGGAAAGCTGTTGCAATGTTGGATCTGTGGCTGTGTGCTTTTCCAACTCAATGAGCCTTGATGGCGAGATGTGCTCAACAGACATTACTTCAAAGTTGTTGTTTAAGCCAGCACCATTCCATATCTTTGCGAGTCAGCTTCCGTAAGGGTGCTGAGAGGTCGCTGAAACCTGGAATAAATTTTCCAAGATAGTTAACCATCCCTAGGAAGCGTTGTAGAGCGGTGACATTCTCTGGGACTTCCATCTCTGTGATGGCTTTAATCTTTGAAGGGTCCGGTTTCAGTCCTTCACTTGTGAATACATGTCCTACATAGCATACTTCTGACAGCCGAAACTTACATTTGAGAGGGTTAAGTCTAAGGTTGACCTTTCGTGCACGATCCAGCACTTTTTTTTAGATTTTCGTCATGTTCTTCCACATCCTTTCCTCCAACAAGGATGTCGTCTACTATAATAGCGCATGGATAACCTTCGAATATTTGTTCCATTGTCCTTTGGAACACCTCACTCGCTGTGCTGATTCCAAATGGCATGCGTAGAAATCAGTATCTCCCAAATGGGGAGTTGAACGTTGTCAACATTGATGATTTTTCATCAAGAGAAATTTGCCAGAATGAGCTTTTGGCATCCAAAACGGAAAAGACAGAGGAATCCGGCATTTTAGATGCAACTTCTTCTACTGTATGCATGGGGTGGTGCGGACGTAGGAGGGCCTTATTAAGGTCTTTTGGGTCAATGCATAGTCTTATCTCCTCTGAATTCTTTTTGTGGGTTGCCACCATTGATGATACCCATTCGGTGGGCTCTGAGACTGGGGTAAGAACGCCCATATTAACCATTCTTCGTAATTCTGCTTCGACCCTGCCCTGCATGGCTGCTGGGATTTTGCGTGCAGGTTTTACAACTGGGTGAACTGCTGGGTTCAGTCTCATTGAATATGTTACTGGAAGTTTACCAATCTCATCCTTGAAGAGGTCTGAATATTCAGAATGAATTTTGCTTGCAAAGCATGAAACCTCATCTGCTGTCACATGATGAATTTCTTTGTTGAACGAGATCAGTTCCATTTGTAAGCAGTCTGGCAGACCTATCAATGGTTGCACGTTTCTTTTTATCACGTAAAACGAGAGGTTGTATGCCCTTTCTGATAAGTGGCAGATGAAAGTAACAAAGCCTGCTGTGGGTATCTCCTCACCTCCATAGGCTATGAGCATGGTCTTCTTCGATGAGCTTAAATCCTCTCCATTTTTTATTTTCATGAACAAATCCTCAGAAATGACATTACATTTGGCTCCTGTGTCTACTTTAAAATCAACTGAATGTCCATTGATGTGCACAGTGCTTATTAGCTCAGTCTTTTGAGGGGTTTTCTTTTCCTCAGTTCGTACAGCACCTTTTTCGAGTGACACCCCATCCACATAGTAGGATTCATCTGCGCTATCTGTGGAAGTTTCTTTTGGTTTGAGCTGGTCTACGGCTCTTCTCCGTCTATTCGGCATGTACTTCGGTGTCATTTTACAGCACTTCTTGAAATGATTCCATTTTTTACATTTGTGGCACTGTTGACCATAAGCTAAGCATTTTTCCTTTTTTGCTTCATGCTTACCTCCACAACTATTACAATTTATTATCTGAGAGCTTGTGCGATCAGAGTTGGATCTTTGTTTAAATCCTTGTGTAATTTTAGTCTTTGTCTTGTGGTACACACTGTCCACGTTAGTGTTGCTTTTAGGCGTTGCAAGAGTCTTTGTGTGCAGATCTGTTAGTTCGTGGATTTGACACAATTCTATTGCTTTGGCTAGTGTTAACTCACTGTCTCTCAATAGAATTTTTCTCATACCATCATTGGTCACGCCACACATGAGTCTGTCTCTTATGAGTTCATCTGTTAGATCACCAAATCTGCACGTCTTTGCTTTGTTCCTTAAATCACTCACGTATGCTTCTATGGTTTCACTGGGTTTTTGGTTTCTCATATTGAATTTGTGGCGTTCCATAGTTAAATTTGTTTGTGGGTTGCATAACTCACGGAATTTCCGTTTGATACATTCCGGGTTCTCTCTGGTTTCAGCCTCCGCGATCATCCATCGTTGCTCTCCTTCCCCCGCATACACGGCTGGTGCATACACAAATGCGCGCTCCCGCTCGATGGCTTCTGGTTAGGCCTATTTAAGGTTAATAAATTGTTTTGTATTGTGATGTTTTTCTGGGTTGGCAGCTGCTATAAATATATTGTATTCTTGCTCGAATACGCGCCAGTTCTCACTAATGTTGCCATCAAACACTAGAGGTTCGGGTCTTCGGAAGCCTTCCGCCATTTCCGACGTGGTATTCTAAACTTTTTTTTTTTTTTTATCAAGTCTTTTCGATGAAACTTGACTTTACTTTTTTCAAGGGCCTCTTTTTGACGAAATGTTTTATGGAAACATGTTTAAGTTTAGTATAACTTTGATTCTTTACTGGAGAACTGAATATACTAATCACATGTAGTTTTTTTAGACCAATCACTTCCGTACGTGTCTTTACGTCTTCACTACGGAATACCCAAAAGTACAATTGCGATTCATATATAACTAAGAACATATAATCAATGTTCTACACTTCCTAAGGAAAGGATATGGACCAGAAGACATTGCAATTACTAAATGATATTTAGACAGACTTAAAGAGGTTCCAGATCTATACTTGTGCTTTTATTATTTTAGTTATTTTGACTTTAATGTAAATAAACATGTGCAAACAATATACTTGCTCTTGCTGAATTTATTTGGATGTTAATTACATTGTGCGAGGTGTCTCTTTAATACCGCGTGGTTTATATACATGTTGCTGCTGATTGGGCTGACATGTTTGACACACCCACCAAACAAGAGAAAATGCAACCCCGTTGCACACCGTTTCCAGGAAACATGTCGTTCAAACCGGAAACCGTAGCACACTGGTTTGAGTTTGAGTTTGCCCCAAGTGTCAGATGTCTACGCTCCTGTGATTGGTCAGTTGCGCCAACTGAAGTTCGAAATGCTTGATCATTCCAGGAAGTTTGTAGAAGAACCTGAGTAAGAGAGACAGAACTGCAATTTTTGGTAATTAGTAGACAATAATTGCATTTATTTACAATATTTATAAAATACATCAAGATTTATATGTATGGATTTATATCAATGTTATTTTTAAAAGATAAAATCTGCTAATATTTGAGGATTAATGTGGTCAACTATCGTTACCTGCCTTGTTAACATATTTTAGGCAAAAGTTATCTTTGTTAAAGACCTTTTTGCTGTTGTTTTAAAATGTACATTTTTTTTTGTTCGTAAAAGTTCGTAAACTAGTCAAAGGCAATCACGTCTTAATGTTCATTGATGTTTCACAAATCTCATGGAGGGCCTAATTAATCTTAATGACACAATGTTTAGTGTGTTGTGTTAGAAGATTCATTCCAAATAAGTTAATTTTAAGATTAAATTAAGTGAAAATTAATCTTATTACTGTTTTTGATTCTTGTGCACCCCTCAATTTTTAATATATAAATATATTCATATTATATTCAAATTTAAAATGTTTAACACATTTAATCATACATTTTTATGTATGTTGACTTTTGCACTTATTTACAGCAATGGATTTATACATGTATAATAAACTGAAAAGCATGTTGTCCTGGTATAGTCTCCACCATGGTTTGCTGCGCTGGATGGGAGTGGTCCAGTCACTCACAGAGTAGAATGTATGGTTTCCCTACTGACGTGGAGAGGAGGGAAAAAAATTAAGCATAAAGTTTGATTCAATTCACATTTATTGGTACAGCACTTTTTATTATACACAGTTTTAAAGCAGCTTTACAGAAAATTTAGCAGTTGTGTATGTTTATTCAGATCTGGCGTCATCTGAAGTCCTCTCAAGGGTTGGTGTCATCTCTTCACAGGTGCTGGTCATCTGAAGTCTTTGTAAGTGGCTGGATATAGTTAGCAGGAGCAATCTAAATAAAGCTATAGGTTACAACTACAAAATGTGATGTAATCATACTTGGGAATTTGCACTTTTTTCACAAAGACACAAAGAACAGGGAAAGACTTAAAAAACCCAGTGAGCTGAGACTCATTGTGAGGGTGTTGTCTCATTACAGAGAGTCTTCAGGGGGATATTGTTTTATTTTTTTTAACCAATATTGTGATTGCGATTTAATATGCGATTAATTTTTAAAGATCTTTTTGTTCTATTATTCAACAAAAATACAGTAGAACCCAGTGATACTGGCTACACTCCCAGACAGCAGCTGACTCCGCGCAGGATCCATTTTCAACAGTGTTGCCAGCTAATTTTCAGGGAAAGTTGCTAAAGGAAGGTTCTTTTGTTGCCAAAAGTTGGTAAATGACATTGTGATGTCATTGCGCGATGATGGAATTACGGTGCAAAATTGTGTCATTACTTCAAATCTCAACAAAAAAAAAATGTTTTATATTTATTCATAGAATAATAGAAATGCATAATATAATATTAAATATATAAATAACAATATTTAAATACAACATTGAATTATTGAACGCGTACACATTTTTGAACGATTATAATTTGTTGTTTTGTTTTGTTTTTTGTTTTTAGCTAGTAAACTAGTAAAACCATATTCTGAACAATTATAGTTTTAAGCAGTGTATTAGTAGTTAGTGTAAAAATAGGGCACAATGTATGTTTAATATGAAGAAATTTTCCATACTGATTTTTCCACAGGTTTTTTACCTGCATTTTTAATACGCATTGTATTTTGTATTTTAGGGTTACAATGGAAAACAGATAATGTCCTGGAAAATTTCTAATACCTTTTCCATTTTTCTAGATAATTTTTCTTGCAGCGTACTAACTGATGAACAATCTCAGGTACAAGCTACTACCAATGTGTATCATACACTTATTCAATTATTATTATTAAACTGAACAATTGCAAATAGCAGCTAACTTAATTCCTGTGATCTGTGTAATGCTAGGCATCTTTGGATTCCCCTAATGGTGTATTATTATTAAATTATAATCGTGAGTCACTTATGCTAAAAAGTTGCCAAATAAATTTCAGAAATAGCTAAATTTGTTGCTAGGTGTCTTTGAAAGGAAAGGTGGTTGCTAGAGTAGTCTGAAAAGTGGTTAAATTTAGCAACAAAATTGCTAAGGTGGCAACACTGATTAAACCAGCAAAACCGCGTCACATCCATTTCAGTGCTGTAACATGGATCCAGCCCGGTATTGTGTAATATTCAGTTCCTGTGAAAAACTGTTCCCGTGGGTGGAATCTACATGAATATTCATTAGTTCCCTTGTTGTGGGCATATCCTTGAAACAATGCGCAAACGAATGGAACTGAAAATATCAGTGCATGCTCCTCAAATCGCTACTTGTTTAACCAGTGTGTAATATGATAAATTGCCTGTAATGTTTTGCTTGATTGATTACAGGCAGACAGCAAAACAATCAACAAGTCAATAACCTATCTTACCTAATATAGTTTTACTATTTGGCTAGGGCTGTAGTACTCGAGTCCGGACTCGAGACATTTTTCTATCGTCTCTGACTTGTCTCGGACTCGTTGCTGTTTGCACTCGGACTTGTCTCGGACTTGGTCATTGGACTCGCCAAATGTTCTCGTTGGTCTCGACCGAGTCCAGCAAAAAAAAAAAAATTCTCCTTCAAACCAAAACCACATTTGCATGTCGCGACTGAAAACGTGTGGAAACCTCTAGGCGCGCCGCTTTCTCCTTTTTTCCAAAGCACTCTGTAGCCTGCGCTCTATGCTTGCGCTCCCGTGGCGTCTGCTGGCGTGGCGTCAACCATGACCTGCTCTCCATGAAGACGCAGAAGTTTCAGCAAAGAATAAATGGATTTCCAGCACTAAAAATCCCTTGCAGTAGCTCTGCTAATAAATTCATTTTAAAAATGGCTATCCTTGTACAGATATGAGCAGCTGTTTCTCCATCTTGGCTTAGCTTTCAAATTTGTTACAGGAAATGATGTGCATGACCAGTGGCGCACTTGCTGCATTCTGAAAAGTTTAGATGTTTCTAATTTAATTTTCTACCCATTAGATTGTGTTTTATTTATGTCTACACCTAGGTAGCCTTAAACTTACCCTTTACAATAATGGAATACTAATTAATGTTGTAGAGTATAGGGGTTGCAAGACTTTTTACTAGTCGATTTTTTTATTAAAAAATACTTGAGTTACTCGACTACTCGTGGTTCATTCTATTGTAAATGAAAACACATTAAATAGTTTTTTTTTTATCAATAAACGCTTATTAATTTATAGCCTTATGCAACAATTACATATGTAAATTAGCAAAACTTTATAATTATGACTTATTTAAATTTTCATGTAACAGCCAGTATTTGTATCTGTAACAATCACAACATTTTTCGTATCTGCATTTGGATACAGCGTCGTACACTTGATAAGACAGTTATGACTTTTTATCTTTTTTTTTTTCATAGTTATCACTGAACAAGTATGTCGTGTTAAACTAAAATAATTATTAATTTCTAAAATAATATTTATCATGCAAGCAGAGAGATGTCATGACAAACGTTTAGTGATCATTTGAACACGACTGAATTAATTCAAATCGCACATTTTCATTACGCAGAACTCTTTAAGCGAGTCTTAATGTTTAGTGAACTTCACTTAACAAATGTGTGTTTGTGCCGCGCAAACCAGCAAAAGATAAAAATGCAAACATGTAGGACACGTAGAAAATGTATCCGTATCTAAGCTGATTATTAGCCTACTTTTGAGAGAGAACTGGTTTGGTGTTTGAGAGACTGAGACGCGCAATGCGGCTGTTTGATTGGTGAGCGAGCTGTGTTTATTCCATTCATTCGTATCATATCGTAGCCTAAGGTTTAAATCATTACCTTTTAAATATATACAAATAATATAACGTGTATGATGTATTATTATAGGTGAAATTACTCTTGCAAAGCTCTGATTTCTGAGAGATGCACGGAGAGGCATGAGCAATGCGGTGTTTGATTTGCGCTCTTTTCTTTCATAAAGTTTTCAAAACATTAGTTCACTTCACACTCTATTGCGTGACTTTAGAGTTCTGTGTATAATATTGCGCTTATCCCCTGGCTCAGCTGTTATCTAGCAAACACCATACTGTGCCAGCTTCAGCCGACTATTCAGGCAGAATTATTCCTTGTCCGTTATTTGTTTTTTTGGAGATTTTTCGTGCCATTCCGAATAAGGTATTCGGCTTCAGGCACACCCCTAATTATTACATTACATATTTTATTTTTACATGCAACATAGATAAGGTCATAGAAAGTAACAGCTCCACGCAATATTATAATCCTAAAATTCACTTACTTGCAAACTCTTTGTATGCATTATGGTTAATACATGCTCGAGTAGCTAGTCGATTGTTTCCGACAGCGCTCGACTAGTCTATGCAAGCCCTATGACAAAAATTTCGCTGTATTTACTGTATGAGTATTAATGATAGCTAGACAATGGCAAAAGGTCATAAAAGGGCGTGGAGGAGGTACTCTATAGCGCCACCTTTTGTCAAAAGTGGGGGGGTTAGTTTTAGCTACAGACACCAAACTCGGTACATAAATTATTCTTATCAAGACGGACAACTTTCTAATTTACAGTCATCAGCTACAACCAACAGGAAGTCGGCTATTTTGATTTGAATGTGGATTTTTGGAAAAATATAGCTGTGAATTAATGCATACTGCTCAGAGGAGAGTAAAACTAAACACACCAAACTTTGTCTACATGATGCCAAAACATTGAGGAACTTAAATTGTGAATGGATTTTGGATAGCTTGAAAAGTTTTGTAGTGGTGATTTTTTTAGTTGTGATTTTTTTGGGTGTCATTAATTGTGGTGTTTTTTTTTGTTGTGGATTTTTAAATTTTCAAAACCTTTTTTCATACAGAAAAAAAGTCATTCTGAGGAAATATGCATAGTTTCACGAATTTACAACACTGTATGAATAACAGTAAATTAAAAAACTGTCAGTCATCTGATCTCTGTCTCTCTGCCAATGCTGTCTAAGTATGTGTGCTGAGACTTCCATTGTCTAAGAGAAATGGCGCCTTTACAGGAGCAATTCCCGGGGCTGAAAGGGAGGAGTCTCCCTTAGTTTCACTTTTTAATCGGTTAAAAATACAAATAAATAAATAAATTTAACTCACACTGACAAGCTAAACCAACATATCTGATTATTACCGGGTCAGAGCTCATTAATAATTGATGTCTGGCCAGAGAACAGTGAGATAGACGAGAGATCACCGCTCTGATCAGCGCGTGCAGTCTCAACGAGCTCACAACAAACGAATTTATTCTTGTTTAAGACCTTTTAAAAATAAAATATTACGGCGATTGCACACAATCCACCCATTAGAATACACCAAGAGCTAAATTCAGATGTTTGTGAGCTGTTAACGTGTTAAAATGAAATATTTGCTGCAGCCTGTCTGACAGCGCGAGACTTCTGAACACTTGAAGGGAAAAAAAGTCTACATACAGAAACTAGAGCCTTTTACATTAAAACACTGCGGCAAATCAACACAGAACAATTAGAAGAACATATTACACAGATGAAAATGAGTGTTTATGAGTGCTTGTGAGATTTTCTTTGTCTAAGGGCTGAACATCACATCGATTGCTCTGCGCTCCAGAACACGGTGATGCCTGGTTTTCGACGTGAGAACGGACAAATAAATACACATTTCATTCACACTGACAAGCTGAACCAACATATGTTATTATTACCGGGTCAGCTCTCATTAATAATTGATGTCTGGCCAGAGATCAGTGAGAAAGGCCAGAGAGAAATCACCGCTGCATCAGCGCGTGCAGTCTCACAACGAGCTCACAATAAAAGCATTTTTATAGTTTTAAGAGCTTTTTAAAATAAAATATTACAGCGAATGCACACAATCCACCCATTAGAACACAACAAGAGCTAAACTGAGGTGTTTTAGAGCTGTTTAAGTGTGAAAATAAAAGACTATTTGACAGCACGAGACTGTTTAAGGGCAGAATAACATCGATCTCTCGAGCTCCAGAAGACGCTGATTCTGGGTTTTCGTCGTAAGAACGAACAAATCACGTACAAGATTATTTCAAAATACATAATAGCTTGGCGAATATAAACGAAAACAGCCACGTGAACATAAACTGTTCAGATATAAATCTGAAGTGGATCATGATACTGGATTTGAATATTAAAGTGACTGCATTTACCAGCTGCTTTTGTCTTCAATTTTAATCTATAAAAAACAGAAAATCATTCGTCTTGGCTGCTTTTTTGTATGTGTGTATGTATTTATTATTATTATTATTTTGCTCTAACAAGAATCATTAAATATTTGTAATCATTCAAAAAATATTGGCCCCTTTCATAATGTTGTTCAGAAATGAAGGCCACAATGCTAATGTTTTCCACACGATGGCGCCACAGGATAGCAAATACTTCAAGATCTGTTCAAAGACTTGGAAATGTTTCATTTATGTGCATAAAAAAATGCATATACATTCATTTTTTTTCATGAACTTTAATAAAGCCCCATGTAGTAATTATGCAAAAACTATAATCTCCTAAATACCATTACTTTGTTATTTTAATTGTATTGACAACATATTTCTCAAGTTATCACACATTAATGAAAAAGTGTAGAAGGGACACTATATTAGTTATCTATTTTCATGTTGTGCATATAATAGTACTCACATAAGGACTTATAATTTACTTGAAAAGAGACACGTTCATTGTGTAACTGCATCATCTACACAAACCAATGTGCTTGGACCCCTAATAATCACCTTGACTTAAACCACATTGTTTCAGTTACCTTCTGTGTCTTAGGCCACAACGATTCAGTGACAGGAATGTGAAATAGCAGAACAGGGGAAAAAATAAAAGGCATGACTTTATTTGCATCCAGCTACTCTATTACAGATGTTCCACAGCCAAGAATTTTATTAGAATAGAAAATAGCAAGGGTTCGAATAAATAGTTTATTAATCATTTAATTTCACTTTCTTAATGAATATTGTTCTGTGTATGTGATTTCAAAGTCTTGATGCTTCGGATTAACCTGTTAATTGCCGTATCCCTTAAAACCTGAGTGCCAGAGGGTTGCTTTAAATGCATGTGCCCGCTGGGCACAGTTTTCCTGATGCCACAGGGGTGGCGTTTGCGCTGATGGCTTGAGCCCGCCATCGCTGCTTGCAGCTATATTTAGGGCCCGAGCCAATGGGCGCAGGGCCCTATTGATTCCCTAAGGATTATTATTAGGGCCCGAGCACTGCAGTGCGAGGACCCTCTTGGAATTGCTCCGTTTCTTCTTCTTCTTCTCCGCAATGAGTCGCATTTTTGAGGGCCTAAACATGCTCCAAAACTCACGAAACTTTGCACACGCATCAGAACTGGCAAAAATTTACATCTGATATAGGTTTCAGAAGTGGGTGTGGCAAAATGGCTCGATAGCGCCACCTATTAAATTTCAACGGAGTGCGCCTCGAGCTACGTTTCACGTACATGCATGAAAATTGGTACACACGTGTAGCACACCATTATCTACAAAAAAGTCTCTTGGTAAAAAATCCAAAACCTAACAGGAAGTATGTTATTTTGAATTTCCTGTATGATTTTTGTGCAGTTTTTGCCATTTCCATGCCTCGTACTTTGACGAACTCCTCCTACATTTTTAATCGGACTGTCTTCAAATTTGGTGAGGGTCATCATAAGACCTTTGTGATGTTAAATTGCGAAGGTTTTGAGTTTTCGTCAAGGGGTGTGTCCCTGGCTGCTTGACAAAATTTGATGTTTCGCCGTAAAACAGGGAGTTGCTGTAACTCAGGCAAGCAATGTCCGATCTGCCCCAAACTTCACATGTGACATGGTTAAAACTGTTATGGACTCCTAGGAACATATTAAAAAGTGTCAACAAGTGTTAAATAGGCTGGAAACATGCTAGAAACATACTAAAACATGCTAGCAACACTTAGCTAAGTGCTAAAGCATGTTACTAATGCAGTGAAAAATGAAGTTGCTGTAACTCAGGCCAGCAATGTCCAATCTGCCCCAAACTTCAAACGTTTGACAAGAGTCCTGTCCTGAACACATCAACATGCCCGTATTCGGTTATAGACATGGCGCCACCTATTGGCAACAGGAAGTGTCTTGTTAAACACTGTTATGGATTCCTTGCAAAATAATAAAAAGCATCAACGTGTTAAATAGGCTGGCAAAATTCTCGAAGCATGCTAAAACATGCTAGCAACACTTACCTCAGTGTTAAAGCATGCTATTAATGCAGTGAAATAGAACATTGCTGTAACTCAAGCATACATTGTCCAATCTGCCTCAAACTTCACAAGTTTGATTAGAGTCCTGGCCTGAATACATCTACATGTTCATATTTGGTTATAGCTATAGCGCCACCTACTGCAACAGGAAGTGACATGTTTTTCACTGATATGCACTATTAGCAAACAAAAAAGTATGCCATTGTGTGCTCAACATGCTAGAAATATTCCCAAACATGCTAACAACATTAACTAAGTGCTGAAGCATGCTATTAATACTATGAAACAGGAAGTTGTTGTAACTCAGGCAAGCAATGTCCGATCTGCCCCAAACTTCATATGTTTGATAGGTGTTATGCCCTGAACAAACACCCATTCCCAAATTCAGTTATAGACATAGCGTCACCTGCTTGTAACAGGAAGTGACATGGTTAACACTGTAATGGACTCCTAGGAACATATTAAAAAGTGTCAACAAGTGTTAAATAGGCTGGCAACATGCTAGAAACATACTTATACATGCTAGTAGCACTTAGCTAAGTGCTAAAGCATGCTACTAATGCCGTAAAAAAGGAAATTGCTGTAACTTAGGCAAGCAATTATTAATCTGCCCCAAACTTCAAACGTTTGACAAGAGTCCTGTCCAGAACACATCAACATGCCCTTATTCGGGTTATAGTCATAGTGCCACCTACTGGCAACAGGAAGTGTCATGTTTAACACTGTTATGGACTCCTGGCAACATAATAAAAAGTGTCAGGAAGTGCTAAATACACTGGCAACATGTTAAAAACATACTAAAACATGCTAGTAGCACTTAGCTAAGTGCAAAAGCATGCTACTAATGCAGTGAAAAAGGAAGTTGCTGTAACTCAGGCTAGCAATATCCGATCTGCCCCCAACTTCACACGTTTCACAAGAGTCCTGTCCTGAACACATCATCAACATGCCTGTATTTGATTATAGTCATAGCGCCACCTGATGGCAACAGGAAGTGGCATGTTTAACACTGTTATGGACTCCTTGCTAAATAATAAAAAGCATCAACATGTGTTAAATAGGCTGGCAAATTTCTAGAAGCATGATTAAACATGCTAGCAACACTTAGCTCAGTGTTAAAGCATGCTATTAAAGCTGCAAGCAGCGATGGCGGGCCCTCGCACCCGGGCTCACCGCCATCGTGTGGCTTTAGTAAAAAGGAGAACGGTAAGAAATATGCATTTAAAGTCGTAAATATTTAAAAATATAAAAAAATAAATAAAAAAGTCGAATATGTCAAAGTCATTTATATGTGCCAATTTTCCTGTTGCCAGCAGGTGGCGCTATCATCACAATGGAATATTGGCCTTCAGATGTGTTCAGGCCAGGACTCTTATCAAACATATGAAGTTTAAGGAAGATCAGAGATTTTATGACTGAGCTACAACAACTTTTATTCCCATGGCGAGACATCAAACTTTTAACGGCGCCATGGACACGCCCTTTAACGAAAACTCAAGATCTTCACAATTTACCATCTCAAAGGCCTTTAGATTAGACTGACTGAAAAAAAACTATTTATTGTCTTTCAATTTCTTGGAGTAGTTCGTCACAGCGTAAAATATGTCACTTCCTGTTGCCAATAGGTGGCGCTATGACTATAACTGAATATGGGCATGTCGATCTGTTCAGGTCAGGAGTCTTATCAAACATGTTAAGTTTGGGGTAGATTGGACATTGTATGTCTGAGTTATAGCAACTTCCTTTTTCATGGCGAATCATCGAAATTCGTCAGGCCGCCACGGACACGCCTTCCAAACGAAAACTCAAGATCTTCGCAATTTAACATCGCAAATGCCTTTAGATTAGGCATACCAAGTTTGGTGTTGATCTGAATAAATCTCTAGGAGGAGTTCGTTAAAGTACAACGCCTGAAAATGGCAAAAACTACACTTATTTTGTCAAGAAAATTCAAAATAAGCGACTTCCTGTTGGTTTTCGGATTTTGTCCCAGGAGACTTTTTTGTAGGTATTGATGTGTTACATGTGTGTACCAATTTTCGTACATGTACGTGAAACACAGCTCGAGGCGCACTACGTTGAATGTGTATAGGTGGCGCTGTCGAGCCATTTTGCCACACCCACTTCTGAAACCCTTATCAGATGTAAATTTTCGCCAGTTCTGATGCGTATGCAAAGTTTCATGACTTTTCGAGTATGTTTAGGCCCTCAAGAATGTGATTCATTTTGGAGAATAATAATAATAATAATAATAAATATAGCTGCAAGCAGCGATGGCGGGCTCAAGCCATCAGCGCAAACACCGCCCCGGTGGCATCAGGAAAATTGTGCCCAGCGGGCACATGCATTTACAGTAACTATGGCAGTCTGGTTTTAAGGATTCGGCAATTAAAGGGTTAATCCAAACCATCAAGACTGTGAAAGACACACACACTCAGAACAATATATAAAACTTTAGTAACACTTTTAATAAGGTTTCAGTTATTAACATTAACTATATTAATTAACATGAACAATAAATATATAGCATGTCAATGTCAGTTAATAGTCAAAACTTAAAAAAAATATATAGCTGCAAGCAGCGATGGCGGGCCCGAGCCGTCAGCGCAAACGCCACCCCGGTGCCATCAGGAAAGCTGTGTCCAGCGGACACATACACAGTAACCCTCTAGCACAGGGGTGTCCAACCCTGTTGATGGCGATCGACTGTCCTGCAAAGTTTAGCTCCAACCCTACTCAAACACACCTGAAACAAGTAATTAATGTCTTCAGGATTGCTTGAAAATTAAAGGTAGGTGTGACTAATTAGAGTTGGAGCTGAACTTTGCAGGACAGTCGATCACCAGGAACAAGATTGGGCACACTTACTTTAGCAGTTTGGATTTAATGGATACAGCAATGAAAGGGTTAATCCAAACCATCAAGAGACACACACAAAACAATATATAAAACTTGAGAAACACTTCCAATAAGGTTTCAGTTATTAACATTAATTATATTAAATTACATTAACAACAACAACTGTATGGCATTTATTAATGTGAGTCTCTCTCTCTCTGTCTTTCTCACACACTCACTTACACACACACACACACACTTACACACACACACACACACACACACACACACACACACACAAATAAATTATTATTAATATTATTATTATTATTGTAACACTTTTCAATAAGGATTTCGTTTTTAACATTATATAAGTTAACAAGTACATAATTTATATAGCATTTATGGATCTTAATTAATATTATGTTCAAAATGGATTACTACTAACATAAAAAAAAGATTAATAAATAATCTGAAAAATAAATTGTTCATTGTTAGTTCATTTTAGTTAATGCATGTACTAATGTAAACTAAAGAGAGCTTATTATAAAATGTTGCCAACACTTTTCATGATCCATAACCATTTTTAAAAATATTTTTAATGATCTATAAACATTTGTGAAATGATTATATAAAACTATATTACCCGTCAAATTCATTAGCTTTTTAAAATACATATTATTTTTCTTTGAAAGATTTTTTATAAATGATTTAAATGCTCTATACAAGTTTCTACAACAATTATTTAAAAGTAATCCTATAGCGCCATCTGGTGGTGGCCATGATTGGTATTACACACTGCGCGTTTGGTGTTGCTATCTGAACCAGTCAGAATGAAGTGCGCCTAAAAGGAGCGCGAGAACAGAACAGAGAACAGAACATATGCCTACGTATCTCCAGGTTCACACGCTGTCTGTTAATGCGTATTTTTTCCGAGCCCATGTTAATGGATCAGAGCATTCACACTGCACACGGTAAAATATGTGAACAGAAAAGGTTAGAAATAGAAAGGTGTGAAAAGAATGAATATCTAGCGCATGACCATAGAGAGAGTTGTGAGTTCACATGACACAGAGCGAGAGGAAGCACGTTTTAAGTGCGCGCATTCTCTCCGGGCGAGAGCAGCAAGTATCTGAGCACGCGTGTCTGGTTTTGTGACAAAGCAAAGGAAATCTGCGTGCGAGTTGATAGATTCGCACTCGCGCATTATTTTAATGTGCTTTCGCATTACAATAACGCGCTCTCGCTGCTGCTTCTGCACCGCATACACATACTGTATACGCACTACAGACGGAGTACGTGTGAATCTGTATAATGTATAACAAATCTATTTCAACACCTGAGGCACCACTACAATGAGCTCTATGGCCTATACATGGCAAGAAAACATGCCTAATAATTCAGCACTCCTGAATATAAGGAGTTTTTCACTTCCAGCCTTCAAGGACAATATCACTAATAAATGATTAAATACCAAATGTATAGTATTTATTAAGATTGATGTGATTTGGAATTGGTAAAATGTGCTTGGAAAAAAAATATAATCAGAATATCAGTGTAACTAATTATTATGCACTCAAAGAAAAAACATTTTTAATGATTTTATTGATCTATAAGCATTTGTAAAATATTTTTGCCTGCATTACAGCTAAGTCCACGTTTTTTTTTTTTTTTTTTTTTTTTTTTTTATGTTGCAATTAACATAATTCTTAACCTAATTATATAAAATCATGTTGTCTGAGCCCTACAAATTGTACTAGGTTTTTTTTTGCCCCTAAAACTGACAGAAAAGGATAAGGCCTAAGAGATTTCTTAAGCTGTAATGATGAAAACAACAACAACATGTAAAAAAAAAAAACAATTAATGATTTTTTTTTTTTTTTTGATTTGGTGGTTGATGAGTTTCTCTCTCTCTCTCTCTCTCTCTCTCTCTCTCCTACCCTCCCCCTCCCTTCCCTCACACAGAGAGAGTGGCCTCAGAGTCAGATTAGATGTCTGACAGTTTTTTAATTTTCTGTTATCCATACAGTGTTGTAAAGTCGTGAAACTATGCATATTTCCTCAGAATGACTTCTACTCTGTATGAAAAATGGTTTTGAAGTGTTTGTAAGCTGCAATTTAAAAATACAAGACAAGTAATGTTTACTTTTTTGATTTTATTTGTAAGGTTATTTAAGGCAAAACCATTCAAGCTATCCAAAATCCATTCCCAATTTAAGTTCCTCAATGTTTTGGCATCATGTAGAAAAAGTTTGGTGTGTATAGTGTAATTCTCCTCTGCGGAGTATGCATTAATTCACAGCCATATTTTTCCAAAAATCCACATTTAAACCAAAATAGCCGACTTCCTGTAGGTCGCAGCTGATGACTGTAAATTAGAAAGTTGTCCGTCTTGATAAGAACAATATATGTACCAAGTTTGGTGTCTGTAGCTAAAACTAACCCCCCCCCCCACTTTTGACAAAAGGTGGCGCTATAGAGTGCCTCCTCCACTCCCTTTCATGTGCTTTTGCCATTGTCTAGCTATCATTAATACTCATATGTGTTTTGAGTTTCATGTAATTCTGAGCATTTTATCTGCCTCAAAATCACTAGAACAGAATATTCAAGATTGACACGTTGCCATGGCAACACTATATTAGATATCAATATCCCAACAACAGATTTACATCGGCGGTGTTTTGTCATTATTCTGATGAAGTTTGAAGCAAATCGAGTGAAAATAAGATGCTGAATTCAAAGCATTTTGAAAATGACACGCTGCCAGTTGGTGGCGCTATAACTTTGACTCCTAATAGTCACATCTATGCGATCAGCATCATACATTGAACAATCCGATGAAGTTTGATCTAAATCAGAAAATGTATGTGGATGTTATTAGACATTTCCTGTTTCTCATTTTTTGCCCTAATTTCAACGCCTCGCCACGGACAAACCGTTCGAGATATCAAAAATCCCCTGGCAATTTTTCATCCCCAATGTCTTGAGATCATGTTCACTGAGTTTCGTGGAGAACGGGTGGAAAACCTCAGAGGAGTATTTCAAATTCCAGAGCATGCTTTTTTGAAACAGCCCTGAATAGCCCACTTCCTGTTGGGCGGAGCCTATGACAGAGCGCGAAAGTTGGTCGGCTCAATGAGATCTATAAGTGTACAGAGTTTCATATAAATACATGCAAGTACGTGTGAGCTATGGTTCAAGATTTCTGACTGTGTTCCAGGGGGCGCCGTAGAGCCCCTGTGCCACGCCCGGGTCCCAGCCTCTGGGGCGTCCTGATGGCCGCAGGTTCCAATGTGTTTGAAAATTTTGTGTGGTTTTTTTGTATGTTTTTTGATTATGTTAAGGCCTAAAGGTTAAAAAGGAAGTATAAGAAATAAAAATAATTAAAGCTGCAAGCAGCGATGAACGGGCCCTCGCACCCGGGCTCACCGCCAGCGGGTGGCTTTAGTAAAACAGCGAACGGCGAGAAATATGCGTTTAAGGTGGTAAATATAAGAGAAATATGTCAAATTCATTTATATGTGTCAATCTTCCTGCTGCCAGCTGGTGGCGCTATGACTAAAACTCGATTTTAGCATGTAGATTTCTTCAGTCCAGCACTTTTATCAAGCATATGAAATTTTGTGCAGATTGAACATGGAATGTTTGAGTTAGTATAAAGCATGAGGTGTCCTATTGCCAACAGGTGGCGCTATGATTATAACTGAATATTGGCCTTTAGATATCTTCAGGCCATGACTCTTTCCAAATATTTGAAGTTTGGTGCAGATTGGACATTGCATGTTTAAGTTGGTGTAAAACAAGCCATTTCTTGTTGCCAGCAGGTGGCGCTATGATTATAGTGGAATATTGACCTTCAGATGTGTTCAGGCCAAGACTCTTTTCGAACATATGAAGTTTGGGGAAGATCGGACGTCTTATGCCTGAGTTACAACAACTTCTATTCCCATTGCGAGACATCGAACTATGTCATGGCGCCATGGCCACAGCCTTTAATGAAAACTCAAGATGTTCACAATTTAATATTGCAAATGCGTTTAGATTAGACTGACCAGAAAAAAAAAAAAAAAAAATGTCATAAAATTTCTAGGAGTAGTTCGTTACAGCGTAAAACATGACACTTACTGTTGCCAGCAGGTGGTGCTATGACTATAACTGAATATTGGCATGTAGATATATTCAGGTCAGGAGTCTTCTCAAACATGTGAAGTTTGGGGCAGATTGGACATTGTATGTCTGAGTTATAGCAACTCCTTTCTCATGGCGAAACATCGAAAATTTGTAAGGCCGCCACAGACACGCCCTTAAACGAAAACCTCAAGATCTTCGCAATTTAACATCGCAAAGGCCTTTAGATTACACTGACAAAGTTTGGTGTTGATTCTGAATAAATCTCTAGGACGAGTTACATTTCTCTCGTTAAAGTACAACCCCTGAAAATGGCAAAAACGACAACACAATTTTGCAGAGAAAATTCAAAAATAAAATGACTTCCTGTTGGGATTCGAATTTCGTACCAAGAACTTTTTTGTAGGTATTCATGTGTTTTACATGTGTGTACCGATTTTTGTACATGTACGTGAAACGTTAGCTCGAGGCGCACTCCGTTGAAAATGTATAGGTGGCGCTATCGAGGCATTTTGCCCACCACCCAATGGAATATTGGCTTCAGATGTGTTCAGGGCCAGGACACTTATCGAACATGTGAAGTTTGGGCAAGATCGGACATTTTTTATGCCTGAGTTACAATAACTTTTATTCCCATGGCGAGACATCGAACTTTGTGACGGCGCCATGGACACGCCCTTTAACGAAAACTCAAGATCTTTCACAATTTAACATCGCACAGGCCTTTAGAATAGAGTGACTTGAAAAAAAAGAAATTGATGTCATACAATTTCACGTGGGTAGTTTGTTACAGCGTAAAATATGTCACTTCCTGTTGCCCAATAGGTGGCGCTATGAATATAACTGAATATGGGAATGTCAATCTGTTCAGGTTCGGAGTCTCATCAAACATGTGAAGTTTGGGGCAGATTGGACATTGTATGTCTGAGTGTTTAGCAACTTCATTTTTCATGGCGAATCATCGAAATTCGTCAGGCCGCCACGGACACGCCCTTCAACGAAAACTCAAGATCTTCGCAATTTAACATCGCAAAGGCCTTTAGATTAGGCATCCAAATTTGGTGTTGATCTGAAAATAAATCTCTAGGAGGAGTTCGTTAAAATACAAGGCATGCAAATGACAAAATGATGCAAAATTTGCTCATAAAATTAAAAATAACCGACTTCCTGTTGGTTTCGGATATTTCTCCAAGAGTCTTTTTTGTAGGTACTGATGCTTTACATATGTGTGCCAATTTTCGTGCATGTACGTGAAACACAGCTCGAGGGTGATTTTTTTACGATAGGTGGCGCTGTCGAGCCATTTTGCCACACCCTCTTCTGAAACCTATATCAGACGTAAATTTTCACCAGGTCTGACGCGTGTGTGCAAAAGTTTCAGGACTTTTCGAGCATGTTTAGGTCCTCAAAAATGCGATTCATTTTGGAGAAGAAAGAAGAAGAAGAGAAGAAGAAGAAGAATAATAATAAAACGAAGCAGATACAAATAATTAAATGCAGCTGCAATGCAGCATAGAACGGCCCTCGCACCCGGGCTCACCACCATTCAGCTCCGGGTGGCTTAGTAAAACAAGCGAACGGCGAGAAATTGTCTTTTAATGTGGTAACTAGCAAGTTTGAGGAATATGTCAAAGTCATTTATATTGTGCCAATCTTCCTGCTGCCAGCTGGTGGCGCTATGACTATAACTGGAGTTTTGTCATGTAGATTTCTTCAGTCCAGCACTTTTATCAAGCATATGAAATTTAGTGCAGATTGAACATGGAATGTTTGAGTTAGTATAAAGCATGTTGTGTCCTATTGCCAACAGGTGGCGCTATGATTATAACTGAACATTGGCCTTTTAGATATCTTCAGGCCATGACTCTTATCAAATGTTTGAAGTTTGGTGCAGATTGGACATTGCATGTTTAAGTTAGTGTAAAACAAGCCATTTTCTGTTGTCAGCAGGTGGCGCTATGAGTATAGTGGAATAATGACCTTCAGATGTGTTCAGGCCAAGACTCTCTTTTCGAACATGGGAAGTTTGGGGAAGATCGGACATCTTATGCCTGAGTTACAACAACTTCTATTCCCATGGCGGAGACATCGAACTTTGTCACGGCGCCATGGCCACACCCTTTAATGAAACCTCAAGATGTTCACAATTTTAACATCGCAAAGGCCTTTAGATTAGACTGACCAAAAAAAAAAAGATAAAATGTCATAAAATTTCTAGGAGTAGTTTGTTACGGCGTAAAAACATGTCACTTCCTGTTGCCAGCAGGTGGCGCTATAGCGATATCTGAATATTGGCATGTAGATATATTTAGGTCAGGAGTCTTCTCAAACATGTGAAGTTTGGGGCAGATTGGACATTGTATGTCTGAGTTATAGCAACTTCCTTTCTCATGGCGAAAAACATCGAAATTTGTAAGGCCGCCACAGACAACACGCCCCTGAAACGAAACCTCAAGATCTTCGCAATTTAACATCGCAAAGGCCTTTAGATTACACTGACAAAGTTTGGTGTTGATCTGAATAAATCTCTAGGAGGAGTTCGTTAAAGTACAACCCCTGAAAATGGCAAAAACACACAAATTTTGCAGAGAAATTCAAAATAACTGACTTCCTGTTGGGATTCGAATTTCGTACCAAGAGACTTTTTTGTAGGTATTGGTGTGTTACATGTGTGTACCGATTTTTGTACATGTTGAACATGTAGCTCGGGGCGCACTCCTTTGAAAATGTATAGGTGGCGCTATCGAGGCATTTTGCCGCACCCAATGGAATATTGGCCTTCAGATGTGTGTCAGGCCAGGACTCTTATCAAACATGTGAAGTTTGGGCAAGATCGGACATTTTATGCCTGAGTTACAATAACTTTTATTCCCATGGCGAGACATCGAACTTTGTGACGGCGCCATGGACACGCCCTTTATCGAAAACTCAAGATCTTCACAATTTAACATCGCACAGGCCTTTAGAATAGAGTGACTGAGAAAAAAAAAATTGATGTCATAAAATTTCTCGGAGTAGTTTGTTACAGCGTAAAATATGTCACTTCCTGTTGCCAGTAGGTGGCGCTATGACTATAACTGAATATGGGCATGTCAATCTGTTCAGGTCAGGAGTCTTATCAAAACATGTGCAGTTTTGGGCAGTTTGGACATTGTATGTCTGAGTTATAGCAACTTCATTTTTCATGGCGAATCATCGAAATTCGTCAGGCCGCCACGGACACGCTCTTCAACGAAAACTCAAGATCTTCGCAATTTAACATCGCAAAAGCCTTTAGATTAGGCATACCAAATTTGGGGTTGATCTGAATAAATCTCTAGGAGGAGTTCGTTAAAATACAAGGCATGCAAATGACAAAAATGATGCAAAAATTTGCTCATAAGATTAAAAATAACCCAACTTCCTGTTGGGTTTCAGATATTGCTCCAAGAGTCTTTTTTGTAGGTACTGATGCTTTACATATGTGTGCCAATTTTCGTGCATGTACGTGGAAACACAGCTCAAGGGCTGTTGATTTTTTTTACGATAGGTGGCGCTGTCGAGCCATCTTGCCACACCCTCTTCTGAAACCTATATCAGATGTAAATTTTCACCAGGTCTGACGCATGTGCAAAGTTTCAGGACTTTTCGAGCATGTTTAGGCCCTCAAAAATGTGATTCATTTTGGAGAAGAAGAAGAAGAAGAAGAAGAAGAAGAAGAATAACTAAAGCTGCAAGCAGCGATGAATGGGCCCTCGCAGCTGCAAGCAGCGATGAAAGGGGCACCCGGGCTCACCACCAACCGGTGGCCATAGGAGAACAGCGAACGTTGGGCCATATGCTTATAAAAAGGTAAATATTTGTGCCACATTTCCTGCTGCCAACTGGTGGCACTATGATTATAACTGAATATCGGCATGTAAATGTCTTCAGGCCAGGACTCTTACCAAACATGCAAAGTTTCGGGCAGATCAGACGTTGCATGTTTAAGTTAGTGTAAAAGAAGTAATTTCCTGTTGCCAGCAGGTGGAGCTAAGACTATAAACAAATATTGGCCTAAAGATGAGTTCAGGCCAGGATGCATATCAAACACAAGAACTTTGGGCAGACCGGATATTGCATGTTTAAGTTAGTTTAAAACAAGTAATTTCCTGTCACCAGCAGGTGGCGGTATGATTATAACTGAAATATTGGCCTTAAGATCTGTTGAGACTAGGAATCTTATCAAACATGTGAAGTTTAGGGCAGATCAGACATTTCATGTTTAAGTTAGTTTAAAATAAGTCATTTATTGTTGCCAGCAGGTGACGCTATAATTATAATTGAATATTGGCCTTTAGATGTGTTCAGGCCAGGACTCTTATAAAACATGTGAAATTTGGGGCAGATTGGGCATTGTATGAAAGAGTTACAATGACTTCCTGTTTCATAGTATTAATAGCATCCTTTATCACATAGTAAGTGTTGCTAGCATGTTTGAGAATATTTCTAGCATGATTTGCACACAATGGCATATTTTACGGTGTTGCTAATAGTGCATAAAAGTATTAAAACATGTCACTTCCTGTTGTCAGTAGGTGGCACTATAACTATAACCAAATATGAGCATGTAGATATCTTCAGGCCAGGACAGGCAGATTGGACATTGTATTCAGATTGGACATTACAGTTACAGTAATGTTCTACTTCACTGCATTAATAGCATGCTTTAACACTGAGCTAAGTGTTGCTAGCATGTTTAAGCATGCTTATAGAATTTTGCCAGCCTATTTAACACGTTGATGCTTTTTTATTATTTTGCAAGGAGTCCATAACAGTGTTAAACATGCGACTTCCGGTTGCCATCAGGTGGCGCTATGACTATAATCAAATACAGGCATGTTGATGTGTTCAGGACTGGACTCTTGTGAAACTTGTGAAGTTAGGGGCAGATCGGATATTGCTAGCCTGAGTTACAGCAACTTCCTTTTTCACTGCATTAGTAGCATGCTTTAGCACTTAGCTAAGTGCTACTAGCATGTTTTAGTATGTTTTTTAACATGTTGCCAGTGTATTTAGCACTTCCTGACACTTTTTAATATGTTGCCAGGAGTCCGTAACAGTGTTAAACATGACACTTCCTGACGCCAGTAGGTGGCGCTATGACTATAACCCGAATAAGGGCATGTTGATGTGTTCCGGACAGGACTCTTGTCAAATGTTTGAAGTTTGGGGCAGATTGATCATTGCTTGCCTGAGTTACAGCAATTTCCTTTTTTTACGGCATTAGTAGCATGCTTTAGCACTTAGCTAAGTGCTACTAGCATGTATAAGTATGTTTCTAGCATGTTGCCAGCCTATTTAACACTTGTTGACACTTTTTAATATGTTCCTATGAGTCCATTCCAGTGTTAACCATGTCACTTCCTGTTACAAGCAGGTGGCGCTATGTCTATAACTGAATTTGGGAATGGGTGTTTGTTCAGGGCATAACACCTATCAAACGTATGAAGTTTGGGGCAGATCGGTCATTGCTTGCCTGAGTTACAACAACTTCCTGTTTCATAGTATTAATAGCATGCTTTAGCACTTAGTTAATGTTGTTAGCATGTTTGGGAATATTTCTAGCATGTTTAGCACACAATGGCATATTTTTTTGTTTGCTAATAGTGCATATCAGTGAAAAACATGTCACTTCCTGTTGCCAGTAGGTGGCGCTATAGCTATAACCAAATATGAACATGTAGATGTCTTAAGGCCAGGACTCTTATCAAACTTGTGAAGTTTGAGGCAGATTGGACATTGTATGCTTGAGTTACAGTAATGTTCTATTTCACTGCATTAATAGCATGCTTTAACACTGAGCTAAGTGTTGCTAGCATGTTTTAGCATGCTTCTAGAATTTTGCCAGCCTATTTAACACATGTTGATGCTTTTTATTATTTTGCAAGGAGTCCATAACAGTGTTTAACAAGACACTTCCTGTTGCCAATAGGTGGCGCCATGACTATAACCCGAATAAGGGCATGTTGATGTGTTCCGGACAGGAATCTTGTCAAACATTTGAAGTTTGGGGCAGATCGGACATTGCTGGCCTGAGTTACAGCAACTTCCTTTTTCACTGCATTAGTAGCATGCTTTAGCACTTAGCTAAGTGTTGCTAGCATGTTTTTAGTATGTTTCTAGCATGTTTCCAGCCTATTTAACACTTGTTGACACTTTTTTAATATGTTCCTAGGAGTCCATAACAGTTTTAAACCATGTCACTTCCTGTTGCCAGCAGGTGGCGCTATGAATATAACTGAATTTGGTCATGAGTGTTTGTTCAGGACAGAACACCTATCACACATGTGAAGTTTGGGGCAGATCGGACATTTGCTTGCCTGAGTTACAGCAACTTCCTGTTTCACGGCGAAACATCAAATTTTGTCAGGCCGCCAGGGACACACCCCTTGACGAAAACTCAAAACCTTCGCAATTTAACATCACAAAGGTCTTATGATGACCCTCACCAAATTTGAAGACAATCCGATTAAAACTGTAGGAGGAGTTCGTCAAAGTACGAGGCATGGAAATGGCAAAAAACTGCACAAAAATACTACAGGAAATTCAAAATAACTTACTTCCTGTTGGGTTTTGGATTTTGTACCAAGAGACTTTTTTGTAGATAATGGTGTGCTACACGTGTGTACCAATTTTCATGCATGTACGTGAAACGTAGCTCGAGGCGCACTCCGTTGAAATTTAATAGGTGGCGCTATTGAGCCATTTTGCCACACCCACTTCTGAAACCTATATCAGACATAAATTTTTCACCAGTTCTGATGTGTGTGCAAAGTTTCGTGAGTTTTGGAGCATGTTTAGGCCCTCAAAAATGCGACTCATTGCGGAGAAGAAGAAGAAGAAGAAGAATAATAAACGGAGCAATTCCAAGAGGGTCCTCGCACTGCAGTGCTCGGGCCCTAATAATAATAAACGAAGCAGATACAAGAGGGTCCTCACACCATCGGTGCTCGGGCCCTAAATATAGCTGCAAGCAGCGATGGCGGGCTCAAGCCATCAGTGCAAACGCCGCCCCTGTGGCATCGGGAAAACTGTGCCCAACGGGCACATGCATTTACAGTAACTCTCTGGCAGTCTGGTTTTAAAGGATTCAGCAATTAAGGGGTTAATCCAAACTATCAAGACTGTGAAAGACACACACACAGAACAATATATAAAACTTTAGTAACACTTTTTAATAAGGTTTCAGTTATTAACATGGACTATATTAATGAACATGAACAATAATTTTATAGCATGTCAATCTCAGTTAATATTTAAAACTTAAAAATTAAAAAAATAATCTTTTAATATTAGTTAATGCACTGTGAACTAATATCAACAAACATTAATAAATTATGTGAAAATATATTGTTTATGTTAGTTAATGTATTTACTATTGTTAACAAATGAGACTTCATTATGAAGTATTACTGAGACCTTTATTGATTTACACCCCGTGCATAATTATTATGCATGTTGATATTGTGATTATTTTCTAAGCACATTTTACCAATTCCTAACGACATCAATCTTAATAACTACCATTAATTTTGTGTTTAATCATTTATGAGTGATATATAATTGTCCATGAAGGCTGGAAGAGAAAAACTCCTTATAATCAGGTGTGCAAACATTATTAGGTTTTTTAATTTTTTTTTTTCACAGATGAAATGGAGCCAAAAAAAGAGTTGTAACTCAGACTGAAAAGTCAAAAATTATTAAATCCCCATGAGAAATATTCAAAACTATTGCAATACAGAAATTGCAAAATTAAGACATGACCATTGGACAAAAAATGCTGACTGGGACAGGGGGGTTACAGTTTTATTTTAAGATCAGTTTATGTACTGTGAAATAACATGAATAATTAATATTTTTAATGATAGGATTAACTAACATAAAACAGATATTGCCTTAGATTTCATTGTTAGTTCATGTTATTTGATACATGTATTAATGTAAACCAAAGAGAGCTTATTATAAATTGTTGCCAATACATTTCATGATCTATAATCATTTTTAAAAATAATTTTAATGAGCTGTAAACATTTGGTGAAATGGTTATATAAAACTATATTACCAGTAAAATTCATTAGCTTTTTAAAATACGTATTATTTTTTTTGAAAGATTTTTATAAATGATTTAAATGCTCTTTACACGTTTCTACAACAATTATTTAAAAGTAATCCTAAAGCGCCATCTGGTGGTGGCCATGATTGGTATTACACACTGCACGTTTGGTGTTGCTCTCTGAACCGGTCAGAATGAAGCGCGGCTAAATGGAGCGTGAGAACAGAATATACTGGGCATATGCCTACGTAACTCCAGGTTCACACACTCTGTCTGTAATGCGTTTTTTTCCGAGCCCATGTTAATGGATCAGAGCGTTCACACTGCACACGGTAAAAGATGTGAACAGAAAAGGTTAGAAATAGAAAGGTGTGAAAAGAATGAATATCTAGCGCATGAGCATAGAGAGAGTTGTGAGTGCACAGGACACAGTTTGAGCAGAAGAGGTTAGTTTTAGGTGTGCGCTCTCTCTGAGCGAAATCAGCATGTATCTGAGCACGCGTGTCTGGTTTTTGACAAAGCAAAGCGTGCCAACATTTTAAGTGCGTGCCGTGCATTATTTTAATGTGTTTTCGCGTGACAATAACTCGCTCTCGCTGCTGCTTCTGCACCGCATACACATACTGTATACGCACTGCAGACGGAGTACGTGTGAACCTGTATAATGTATAACAAATCTATTTCAACACCTGAGGCACCGCTACAATGAGCTCTATGACCAATGCATGGCAAGAAAACATGCCTAATAATTCAGCACTCCTGAATATAAGGAGTTTTTCACTTCCAGCCTTCAAGGACAATTATATATCACTCATAAATTATTAAATAACAAATGTATAGTATTTATTAAGATTGATGTGATTTGGAATTGGTAAAATGTGCTTGGAAAAAATATCACCAGAATGTCAATGTGACTAATTATTATGCACTCGGCGAAAAAGCATTTTTAATGATTTTATTGATCTATAAGCATGTGTAAAATATTTTTGACTGCATTACAGCTTAGTCCTCATCTGTGAGCTTATTTTTTAACTCTTACATCCATGAGATTGTGTAAATTAAGATAATGTCATGTAACAGGATTCTGTCATAGGTCAGTATCAAAAGTTTCAAATTGTATTTGCAGCATAAAAAAAATCCATGTGTACTATTTTTTTTTTTCTTGTCCCTAAAACTGATAGAAAAGGATAAGGCCTAAGAGATTTCTTAAGCTGTAATGATTAAAAAAAACAACAAAACAACAAACACAACAATTACTGATTTTTTTTTTTTTTGTGGTGATTAAATAGATGTTAACTCTCTCTCTCTTCTCTCTTCTCAGCCAGTCCCTCACCCCCCCCCCCCTCCCCTCCCCTCCCCTCCCCCTCCCTTCACTCACACAGAGAGAGTGGCCTCAGAGTGAGATCAGATGTCTGACAGTTTTTTAATTTTCTGTTATACATACAGTGTTGTAAAGTCGTGTAAAACTATGCATATTTCCTCAGAATGACTACTTCTCTGTATGAAAAATGGTTTTGAAGTGTTTGGAAGCTGCAATTTTAAAAATACAAGACAATTAAATGTTTCCCTTTTTTTACTGTTTATTTCAAAAAATCACCACGGCAAAACCATTCAAGCTATCCAAAATCCATTCGCAATTTTATCATTCAGGTGTGTTGGCATCATGTAGACAAAGTTTGGTGTGTATAGTGTAATTTTCCTCTGAGCAGTATGCATTAATTCACAGCAATATTTTTCCAAAAATCCACATTCAAATCAAAATAGCCGACTTCCTATTGGTCGTAGCTAATGACTGTAAATTAGAAAGTTGTCCGTCTTGATAAGAACAATTTAGGTACCGAGTTTGGTGTCTGTAGCTGAAACTAACCCCTCCACTTTTGACAAAAGGTGGCGCTATAGAGTGCCTCCTCCACGCCCTTTCATGAGCTTTTGCCATTGTCTAGCTATCATTAGGACTGATATGTGTTTTGAGTTTCATGTAATTCTGAGCATGTTATCTGCCTCAAAATCGCCAGAACAGAATATTCAAGTTTGAAGCGTTGCCATGGAAACACTATATTAGATATCAATATCCCCACAACAGATTTACATGGGCCGTGTTTTGTCATTATTCTGATGAAGTTTGAAGCAAATCGAGTAAAAAATAAGATGCTGAATTCAAAGCATTTTGAAAATGACACACTTCCTGCTGCCAGTTGGTGGCGCTATAACTTTGACTCCTAATAGTCACATCTATGCGATCGGCATCATACATCGAACAATCCGATGAAGTTTTGATCTAAATCAGAAAGTGTATGTGGATGTTATTAGACATTTCCTGTTTCTCATTTTTTGCCCTAATTTCAACGCCTCGCCACGGACAAACCCGTTCGAGATATCAAAAATCCCCTGGCAATTTTGCATCCCCAATGTCTTGAGATCAAGTTCACCGAGTTTCGTGGCAAACGGTTGAAAGTCCTCAGAGGAGTATTTCAAATTCCAGAGCATGCTTTTTTTAAACAGCCCTGAATAGCTCAGTTCCTGTTGGGCGGAGCCTTTGACATAGAGCGCGAAAGTTGTTCGGCTCAATGAGATCTATAAGTGTACTGAGTTTCATATAAATACATGCAAGTATGTGTGAGCTATGGTTCAAGATTTCTGACTGTGTTCCAGGGGGCGCCGTAGAGCCCCTGTGCCACGCCCGGGTCCCAGCCTCTGCGGCGTCCTGATGGCCGCAGGATCCCATGTGTGGGCCAATTTTCAAGAGTTTTTGAGTATGTTAAGGCCTCCAAAACCCCCGAAGGTTTAAAAAAAAAATAAAATAATAATAATAATAAAAGAATAATTCTTAGAAAAACAAAGAGGGCCCTGCGCCCATTGGCTCGGGCCTAATTACCAAGCAGCAGATACAATAGGGTCCTCACACCATCGGTGCTCGGGCCCTAATAAAAACAGCAATTACAAGAGGGTCCTCACACCATCGGTGATCGGGCCTAATTAAAGCTGCAACTAAGCGATGAAAGGGCCCTCGCACCCGGGCTCACCACAAACCGGTGGCCATAGGAGAACAGCGAACGTTGGGCCATATGCTTATAAAACACAGCATTTTGCCACATTTCCTGCTGCCAACTGGTGGCGCTATGATTATAATTGAATATTGGCATTTAAATGTTTTCTGGACAGGACTCTTACCAAACATGCAAAGTTTCGGGCAGATCAGACATTGCATTTTAAGTTAGTGTGCAAGAAGTAATTCCTGTTGCCAGCAGGTGGCGCTAAGACCACCACCCGGTGGCCTAAAGATGAGTTCAGCCGACCCATATCAAACCAAAGAACTTTTTAAAATGGTTATTGCATGTTTAAGTTAGTTTAAAACAAGTAATTTCCTGTCAACAGGTGGCGCTATGATATAACTGAATATCGGCCTTAAAATCTGTTGAGACCAGGACTTTTATCAAACATGTGAAGTTTAGGGCAGATCAGACATTGCATGTTTAAGTTAGTTTAAAATAAGTCATTTCCTGTTGCCAGCAGGTGGAGCTAAGACTATAAATAAATATTGGCCTTTAGATGTGTTCAGGCCAGGACTCTTATAAAACGTGTGTGAATTTGGGGCAGATTGGGCATTGTATGCAAGAGTTACAACAACTTCCTGTTTCATAGTATTAATAGCATCCTTTAGCACATAGTAAGTTTTGCTAGCATGTTTGAGAATATTTCTAGCATGATTAGCACACAATGGCATATTTTACGGTGTTGCTAATAGTGCATAAAAGTATTTAAACATGTCACTTCCTGTTGTCAGTATGTGGCACTATAACTATAACCAAATATGAGCATGTAGATATCTTCAGGCCAGGACTCTAATCAAACTTGTGAAGCTTGAGGCAGATTGGACATAGTATGCACGAGTTACAGTAATGTTCTACTTCACTGCATTAATAGCATGCTTTAACACTGAGCTAAGTGTTGCTAGCATGTTTTAGCATGCTTCTAGAATTTTGCCAGCCTATTTAACACATGTTGATGCTTTTTATTATTTTGCAAGGAGTCCATAACAGTGTTAAACATGCCACTTCCTGTTGCTATCAGGTGGCGCTATGACTATAATCAAATACAGGCATGTTGATGTGTTCAGGACAGGACTCTTGTGAAACGTGTGAAGTTTGGGGCAGATCGGATATTGCTAGCCTGAGTTACAGCAACTTCCTTTTTCACTGCATTAGTAGCATGCTTTAGCACTTAGCTAAGTGCTACTAGCATGTTTTAGTATGTTTTTAACATGTTGCCAGTGTATTTAGCACTTCCTGACACTTTTTTAATATGTTGCCAGTAGTCCATAACAGTGTTAAACATGACACTTCCTGTTGCCAGTAGGTGGCGCTATGACTATAACCCGAATAAGGGCATGTTGATGTGTTCCGGACAGGACTCTTGTCAAACGTTTGAAGTTTGGAGCAGATTGATCATTGCTTGCCTGAGTTACAGCAACTTCCTTTTTTACGGCATTAGTAGCATGCTTTAGCACTTAGCTAAGTGCTACTAGCATGTATAAGTATGTTTCTAGCATGTTGCCAGCCTATTTAACACTTGTTGACACTTTTTAATATGTTCCTTGGAGTCCATTACAGTGTTAACCATGTCACTTCCTGTTACAAGCAGGCGGTGCTATGCTTATAACTGAATTTGCGAATGGGTGTTTGTTCAGGGCATAACACCTATCAAACGTATGAAGTTTGGGGCAGATTGGACATTGCTTGCCTGAGTTACAACAACTTCCTGTTTCATAGTATTAATAGCATGCTTTAGCACTTAGTTAATGTTGTTAGCATGTTTGGGAATATTTCTAGCATGTTTAGCACACAATGGCATTTTTTTGTTTGCTAATAGTGCATATCAGTGAAAAAAAACATGTCACTTCCTGTTGCCAGTAGGTGGCGCTATAGCTATAACCAAATATGAACATGTAGATGTCTTCAGGCCAGGACTCTATTCAAACTTGTGAAGTTTGAGGCAGATTGGACATTGTATGCTTGAGTTACGGTAATGTTCTATTTTACTGCATTAATAGCATGCTTTAACACTGAGCTAAGTGTTGCTAGCATGTTTTAGCATGCTTCTAGAATTTTGCCAGCCTATTTAACACATGTTGATGCTTTTTATTATTTTGCAAGGAGTCCATAACAGTGTAAAAACAAGACACTTCCTGTTGCCAATAGGTGGCGCCATGACTATAACTGAATACGGGCATGTTGATGTGTTCAGGACAGGACTCTTGTCAAACATTTGAAGTTTGGGGCAGATCGGACATTGCTGGCCTGAGTTACAGCAACTTCCTTTTTTCACTGCATTAGTAGCATGCTTTAGCACTTAGCTAAGTGTTGCTAGCATGTTTTAGTATGTTTCTAGCATGTTTCCAGCCTATTTAACAATTGTTGACACTTTTTAATATGTTCCTAGGAGTCCATAACAGTTTTTAACCATGTCACTTCCTGTTGCCAGCAGGTGGCGCTATGACTATAACTGAATTTGGTCATGAGTGTTTGTTCAGGACAGAACACCTATCACACATGTGAAGTTTGGGGCAGATCGGACATTGCTTGCCTTAGTTACAGGAACTTCCTGTTTCACGGCGAAACATCAAACTTTGTCAGGCCGCCAGGGACACACCCCTTGACGAAAAACTAAAAACCTTCGCAATTTAACATCACAAAGGTCTTATGATGACCCTCACCAAATTTGAAGACAATCCGATTAAAACTGTAGGAGGAGTTCGTCAAAGTACGAGGCATGGAAATGGCAAAAACTGCAGAAAAATCATAGAGGAAATTCAAAATAACTTACTTCCTGTTGGGTTTTGGATTTTGTACCAAGAGATTTTTTTTGTAGATAATGGTGTGCTACACGTGTGTACCAATTTTCATGCATGTACGTGAAACGTAGCTCGAGGCGCACTCCGTTGAAATTTAATAGGTGGCGCTATTGAGCCATTTTGCCACACCCACTTCTGAAACCTATATCAGATGTAAATTTTCGCCAGTTCTGATGCGTGTGCAAAGTTTTGTGAGTTTTGGAGCATGTTTAGGCCCTCAAAAATGCGACTCATTGCGGAGAAGAAGCGAAGAGAAGAAGAAGAAGAATTCCAAAATAGCTGCAAGCAGCGATGGCGGGCCCGAGCCGTTGAGGCCCAGCGCAAACGCCACCCCGGTGGCATCAGCATCAAAACTGTGCCCAGCGGAAGACATACACAGTAACCGTCTAGCTCAGGGGTGTCCAAACCCTGTTAATGGCGATCGACTGTCCTGCAAAGTTTAGCTCCAACCCTAATCAAACACACCTGAAGCAACTAATTAATGTCTGCAGGATTGCTTGAAAATTAAAGGTAGGTGTGACTGATTAGAGTTGGAGCTGAACTTTGCAGGACAGTCGATCGCCAGGAACAGGATTGGACACACCTGATTTAGCAGTTTGGAATTAAGGGATACAGCAATGAAAGGGTTAATCCGAACCATCAAGAGACACACACACAACACAACAAAACTTGAGTAACACTTCCAATAAGGTTTCAGTTATTAACATTAATTATATTAAATTACATTAACAACAACTGTATGGCATTTATTAATGTGAGTCTCTCTCTATCTGTTTTTCTCTTTCACTTACTCACACACACACACACACACACACACACAAATAAACAATATTATATTATATTATTCTACAATTATTCTAACACTTTTCAATAAGGATTTAGTTTTTAACATTATATAAGTTAACATGTACATCATTTATATAGCATTTATGAATCTTAGTTAATATTATGTTCAAAATGGATTACTACATTATTAATTAAAATTTATAGTTAATGTACATCAGTTACTATACCATGATTTAACATATTATTTACTTTTTTACTAACACAAACAAATGCAGTAAAAAATATTTGTTAATACTTAGCTTGTACTAATGTTAAAGAATATATTATTTAATTATATCATTTTATACATACACATATATGTTAATTAAAGCTTAGTTAAACATATTTTAATACATTTACTAATAATTTTTTTTTTATTTACAGTTTTATTTTAAGATAGTTTATGTACTGTGAAATAACATTAACATTAATATTTTTAATGATAGGATTAACTAACATAAAAAAGATTAATAAAAGATCTGAAAAATAGATTGTTCATTGTTAGTTCATGTTAGTTAATGCATTAACTAATGTAAACCAATGAGAGCTTATTATAAAAATGTTGCCAAACACTTTTCATGATCTATAACCATTTTTAAAAATCCTTTTAATGAACTACAAACATTTGTGATATGATTATATAAAACTATATTACCAGTAAAATTCATTAGCTTTTTAAAATACATATTATTTTTCTTTGAAAGATTTTTTAGAAATGATTTAAATGCTTATACACGTTTCTACAACAATTATTTAAAAGTAATCCTATATCTCCATCTAGTGGTGGCCATGATTGGTATTACATACTGCACGTTTGGTGTTGCTATCTGAACCAGTCAGAATGAAAGAGCGCCTAAATGGAGCGCGAGAACAGACAGAACATATGCCTCCGTAAATCCAGGTTCACACGCTGTCTGTAATGCGTATTTTTTCCGAGCCCATGTTAATGGATCAGAGCGTTCACACTGCACACGGTAAAGAATGTGAACAGAAAAGGTTAGAAATAGAAAGGCGCGAAAAGAATGATATATCTAGCGCATGAGCATAGTGAGAGTTGTGAGTTCACAAGACACAGTTTGAGCGAGAGGAGACGCGTTTTAAGTGCGCGCATTCTCTCCGAGCGAGAGCAGCATGTATCTGAGCACACTGTCTGGTTTTGTGACAAAGCAAAGCAAATCTGCGTGCGAGCGGATAAATTTGCGCTCGCGCATTATTTTAATGTGCTTTCGCGTTACAATAACGCGCTCTCGCTGCTGCTTCTGCACCGCATACACATACTGTATACGCACTGCAGACGGAGTACGTGTGAACCTGTATAAAGTATATAAAAAATCTATTTCAACACCTGAGCAACCGCTACAATGAGCTCTATGACCAATGGATGGCAAAAAAACATGCCTAATAACTCAGCACTCCTGAATATAAGGAGTTTTTCCACTTCCAGTCTTCAAGGACAATTATATATCACTCATAAATGATTAAATACCAAATGTATAGTATTTATTAAGGTTGATGTGATTTGGAATTGGTAAAATGTGCTTGGAAAAAAAAATATCATCAGAATATCAATGTTGGTAAAATGTGCTTGGAAAAAAAAATATCATCAGAATATCAATGTGTCATGATCTGCTGTTGTGTTGGAGCGAGGAGATGAAGGAGCAAGGATTTTTTATCTTTTTATGTTGCAAATAACATAATTCTTAACCTAATATTTAAAATCATGTTGTCTGAGCCCTACAAATTGTTGTAGGTTTTTTTTTTTTGGTCCCTAAAACTGACAGAAAAGGATAAGGCCTAAGAGATTTCTTAAGCTGTAATGATGAAAAACAACAACAACAACAACAACAACAACACACAATTACTGATTTTTTTGTCCTGGTGATTAAAGAGATGTTAACTCTCTCTCTGTCTCTCTCTCTCACCCCCTCTTCTCTCTCTGCCCCTCTCTCTCTCTGTGTCAGCCAACTCCCCCCCACTCCCCCTCCCTTCCCTCACACAGAGAGAACAGGCCTCAGGTTTGGATGTTTTTTATTTTTGTTTTTTAATTTTATTTTTTTAAAGTCGTGAAACTATGCATATTTCCTCAAAATGACTTTTTCTATGTAAGAAAAATGGTTTTGAAGTGTTTGCAAGCTGCAATTTAAAAATACAAGACAAGTAATGTGTCCCTTTTTACTGTAATTTCAAAAAATCACCACGGCAAAACCGTTCAAGCTATCCAAAATCCATTCGCGATTTAGGTTCCTCAATGTTTTGTCATCATGTAGAAAAAGTTTGGTGTGTATAGTGTAATTTTCCTCTGAGTAGTATGCATTAATTCACAGCAATATTTTTCCAAAAATCCACATTTAAACCAAAATAGCCGACTTCCTGTTGGTCGTAGCTGATGACTGTAAATTAGAAAGTTGTCCGTCTTGATAAGGACAATATATGTACCGAGTTTGGTGTCTGTAGCTAAAACTATCCCACCCACTTTTGACAAAAGGTGGCGCTATAGAGTGCCTCCTCCACGCCCTTTCATGTGCTTTTGCCATTGTCTAGCTATCATTAATACTGATATGTGTTTTGAGTTTCATGTAATTCTGAGCATTTTATCTGCCTCAAAATCACTAGAACAGAATATTCAAGATTGACACGTTGCCATGGCAACACTATATTAGATATCAATATCCCCACAAGAGATTTACATCGGCCGTGTTTTGTCATTATTCTGATGAAGTTTGAAGCAAATCGAGTGAAAATAAGATGCTGAATTCAAAGCATTTTGAAAATGACACACTTCCTGCTGCCAGTTGGTGGCGCTATAACTTTGACTCCTAATAGTCACATCTATGCGATCGGCATCATACCTCAAACAATCCGATGAAGTTTGATGTGAATCAAAAAATGTATGTGGATGTTATTAGACATTTCCTGTTTCTCATTTTTTGCCCTAATTTCAACGCCTCGCCACGGATAAACCGTTCGAGATATCAAAAATCCCCTGGCAATTTTTCATCCCCAATGTCTTGAGATCATGTTCACCGAGTTTCGTGGAGAAACGGGTGGTAAACCTCAGAGGAGTATTTCAAATTCCAGAGCATGCTTTTTTGAAACAGCCCTGAATAGCTGACTTCCTGTTGGGCGGAGCCTATGTCATAGAGCGCGAAAGTTGTTCGGCTCAATGAGATCTATAAGTGTACTGAGTTTTATATAAATACATGAAAGTATGTGTGAGCTATGGTTCAAGATTTCTGACTGTGTTCCAGGGGGCGCCGTAGCCCCCTGTGCCACGCCCGGGTCCCAGCCTCTGCGGCGCCCTGATGGCCGTAGGTTCCAATGTGTGTGCCAATTTTCAAGAGTTTTTGAGTATGTTAAGGCCTCCAAAAACCCCCGGAAGGTTTTAAAGTCGAAAAAAAATAAAAAATAATAATAATAATAATCCTTAAAGGGCCCTGCGCCATTGGCTCAGCCCACCTAATAATAATAATAATAATAATAATAAAAAATAAGAATTAAAGCTGCAAGCAGCGATGAACGGGCCCTCGCACCCGGGCTCACCACCACCGAGTGGCTTTTGTAAAACAGCGAACGGCGAGAAATATGCTTTTTAATGTGGTAAATATAAGAGGAATATGTCAAAGTCATTTATATGTGCCAATCTTCCTGCTGCCAGCTGGTGGCGCTATGACTATAACTGGATTTTGTCATGTAGATTTTCTTCAGTCCAGCACTTTTATCAAGCATATGAAATTTAGTGCAGATTGAACATGGAATGTTTGAGTTAGTATAAAGCATGTTTGTGTCCCTATTGACAACAGGTGGCGCTATGATTATAACTGAATATCGGCCTTTAGATATCTTCAGGCCATGACTCTTATCAAATATTTGAAGTTTGGTGCAGATTGGACATTGCATGTTTAAGTTAGTGTAAAACAAGCCATTTCCTGTTGCCAGCAGGTGGCGCTATGATTATAGTGGAATAATGACCTTCAGATGTGTTCAGGCCAAGACTCTTTTCGAACATGTGAAGTTTGGGGAAGATCGGACATCTTATGCCTGAGTTACAACAACTTCTATTCCCATGGCGAGACATCGAACTTTGTCACGGCGCCATGGCCACACCCTTTAATGAAACCCTTTAAATTTAACATCGCAAAGGCCTTTAGATTAAAATTATGAAATGTTATAAAATTTCTAGGAGTAGTTTGTTACGGCGTAAAACATGTCACTTCCTGTTGCCAGCAGGTGGCGCTATAGCGATATCTGAATATTGGCATGTAGATATTCAGGGTCAGGAGTCTTCTCAAACATGTGAAGTTTGGGGCAGATTGGACATTGTATGTCTGAGTTATAGCCACTTCCTTTCTCATGGCGAAACATCGAAATTTGTAAGGCCGCCACAGACACGCCCTTAAAACGAAACCTCAAGATCTTCGCAATTTAACATCGCAAAGGCCTTTAGATTACACTGACAAAGTTTGGTGTTGATCTGAATAAATCTCTAGGAGGAGTTTGTTAAAGTACAATCCCTGAAAATGGCAAAAACGGACACAAATTTTGCAGAGAAAATTCAAAATAACTGACTTCCTGTTGGGATTCGAATTTCGTACCAAAGACTTTTTTTTGTAGGTATTGGTGTGTTATTGCATGTGTGTACCGATTTTTGTACATGTCCGTGAAACGTAGCTCGAGGCGCACTCCGTTGAAAATGTATAGAGTGGCGCTATCAAATCGAGGCATTTTGCCACACCCAATGGAATATGGCCTTCAGTATTGTGTTCAGCCAGGACTCTACACATCAAACATGTGAAGTTTGGGCAAGATCAGACATTTAAATGCCTGAGTTACAATCAACTTTTATTCCCATGGCGAGACATCGCGACTTTGTGACGGCGCATGGACACGCCCTTTTACAAAATCTCAGATCTTCACATTTAACATCGCACAGGCCTTTAGAATAGAGTGAACTGAAAAAAAAAATTGATGTCATAAAATTTTCTCGGGGTAGTTTGGTTACAGGCGTAAAAGATGGACATTGTATGTCTGAGTTATAGCAACTTCCACACACATTTTCATGGCGAATCAACGAAATTCGTCAGGCCGCCACTGACACCGCCCGTCACGAAAACTCAAGATCTTCGCAATTTAACATCGCAAGGCTTTAATTTAGGCATACAAAATTTGGTGTTGATCTGAATAAATCTCTAGGAGGAGTTCGTTAAAATACAAGGCATGCAAATGACAAAAATGATGCAAAATTTGCTCATAAAAAAAAAATAACCGACTTCCTGTTGGTTTTCGGATATTGCTCCAAGAGTCTTTTTTGTAGGTACTGATGCTTTACATATGTGTGCCAATTTTCGTGCATGTACGTGAAACACAGCTCGAGGGCTGTTGATTTTTTTACGATAGATGGCGCTGTCGAGCCATTTTGCCACACCCTCTTCTGAAACCTATATCAGGCGTAAATTTTCACCAGGTCTGACGCGTGTGCAAAGTTTCAGGACTTTTCGAGCATGTTTAGGCCCTCAAAAATGCGATTCATTTTGAAGAGAGAAGAAGAGAAGAGAAGAAGAAGAAGAAGAAGAATAATAATAATAATAATAATAAACAAAGCTCGGGATAATCCTAAGAAAAACAATAGGGTTAGGAAGCTCAGATCGCTTGAAAATTAAAGGTAGGTGTGACTGATTAGGAGTTGGAGCGGAATTTTTGCAGGACAAGTCGATCGCCAGGAACAAGGATTGGCAAACTTACTTTAGCAGTTTGGATTTAAGGGATACAGCAATAAAATGGTTAATCCGAACCATCAAGATACACACACACTAACACAATATATAAAACTTGAGTAAACACTTTCAATAAGGTTTTCAGTATTATATAATTAACTTTACATAAACAATAATAGCCACATTTTTTCTTTTTTTGCTTTTTAATAGATTTCAGTACCTGTTTAGGAATTAGTCTTCAACTGTCCTAGTGACAATATACATCTATCTATCTATCTATCTATCTACTATCGCTATATATTAATAGATAGATAGATATAGAATAGATAGATAGATATATAGATGTACATACACGTAGACAGACCAACTGATGAATAGACTAATTACAGCTTTATCAGTCAAAATATCAAATTAGCATTTGTTTGTTTATTTGTTTTCTTCTTAATTCTAGTTACAAAAGTGATTTAGTCAAGAGCAGTGAGAGATTTTCATGACTGGCAGACAGGACGAATATTGGACAGCTTCCCCTTTAAGACCATAGTCCGGATCCAATATACTGTTACATAGCGCTTTCTCTCGCAACTGTGTTTACAATAATTTAAAACCCGTGCCCATGACTGTGGTCATGAGGATACTTTGCATTTGGACGCATATAAGCTGTTATGCAATCGCTCAAAGCCAATAAAGCGACAAAAATGCTCACGAGCTCTATTAGCAGCTGATGCGCAGCTCACGCACTCCTCTCACACAGAAAACAGAGACCAGCGCGCATATAGCTCTGTTTTTTTTGTGTTTCAACGGCCTAAAATCAGTAGGTTGATACATATGGAGATAAAAAAAAAATCATAGCAATTTTGTTTTTATCTTTTGAGCTTATATATCTTTATTATCATAACAGTCTGAGTAATTCTGATTCTTGAACAGTAAACGTTGAAGTGTCAGCTTTGTGAACATATGTTGATTATGTTTCTAGTCAGAAAAGACTCATGAGCAGAAAACCTTTTTTTGGGTATGTCATTTCTGTCTTTATGCCGAAAAATGGGGGTATACTGTTAAAGGGGTCAAATTGCAGTGCTTAAAAACGCATGCAAACATTAAGTTTTTCATGACCACGACGCACAGCAACGTGATGTGAGTGCACGCATGCTGTTATTCACGCGTCTGCCTGCATACCGTGTAATGCATGTGACTGCCGTCTTTCAAATAATGAAAAAATGTATTGCTGTAAACAATGTATTTTGCAGCACCACAAAATAAACATAGAGCACAATATGAATCGATAGACTTTTAATTTCGTCCATCCGATCCTTTTAAAATCGTCATATCGCCCAGCCCTAGCATTTAATAATGTGAGTTTCTCTCTCTCTTACATGTCTCCCTTAGTTTCACTTTTAAATCGCGTTTAAAAATACAAATAATAAATAAATTGAATTCTTGTCTGGCCAGAGATAAGTGAGAAAGACCAGAGGCGAAATCACCGCTGCATCAGCGAGTGCCGTTGACCACGAGCTCACAATAAAAGCATTTTTTTATAGTTTTAGGCTTTTTAAAGAACAACATTATTACCGCGAAAGCACAATTCCCACCCATTGAAACCAACAACGAAGCTGAATTCAGGTGTTTTTGAGCTGTTTAATTGTAAAATGAGAAGATACATATTGATCCATGCCGCGGAGGACAGGTCTCAAGGGCAGAATAACATCGATTCTCTCGAGCGCCAAAGGACACACGCTATTCTGGCTTCTTTCTTTTCCGTCGCTGAAAGTACACGAACGACAAATCGCGCTACAGAAAGATTATTTCAATAATAACATAATAGTGCTTGGCGACATATAAACGAGCAAGAACAGCCACGTGATACAAAACTGTTGAGGTAAATAAAATTCTGAAGGTTGTGGGGTATCGCTGATACTGGATTTGACTATTAAAGTGACTGCCATTACCAGCTGCTTTGCTGTCTTCAATTTAATCTAGATCATAAAAAACGGAGAAAAATCATTCGTCTTGGCATAGCTTTTTTTTTTTTTTTGTTTTTTTTTTTGTATGTCTGGATGTATTAACGTATTTATTCATTATTATGTATATTATTATTATTATTATTGTTGCGTCTAACATGACAAAATAAAATCTATATTTAGTTAATATCGATGACAGTTTATTTTACAATTGATTTGTCCATTTCTAACATCCAAACCTATAAACCCTAGTAAACTTTATAAACAGTGGCAACTGCATAAACTATTGAAGAGCAATCGGCTTATATTGTCCAATTTTTAAATGGTGTACACACTTTTATTTTCATTGTAATAAATTCGTTTTTGAGATTATAGACAGTTACAGTGGTCTATAATAAATATTAACAGGTTGTGTTCAGCTGACTTAAAATGTTTGAAGTAGGCTCATTTTTTTAAATGTAAATGCTAAAAAAAATTAAAAAATAAATACATAAAATAAACACAAACAAACACACAAAAAAAAATTAGCAAACTCACATAGTAATCATTTCAACACTGACTCTTAAAATGTTATAAATGAAAATTAAAAACTCATGTTTACAGCATGAAATAATAAGATACAGAATCCGCTAAATTAGACTTTCATGGGGGTTATATATACAGTAAAATAGATCATTAAATATTTATAATCATTCCAAACACATAGTCGGCAACCTTCCTCATGTGTTCAAAAAGGAAGTGGACCACGAAATCGCTAATGGTTGGTCCACCTCGATGCGGACCACAGGATAGCAAATACTTCGCAAGATCTGTTCAAAGGACTTTGATAAATGATAGTTCAATTTCTGTGCAATAAAAAAAAATGCATAAACATTCCTGTATTTGTTCATTAAAATTTAATAAAGACCCCTTATTGTATTTTCTGCACAAAGCTATTCAATTTCCTAAATCGCATTATACTTGTTGTTATATTTAATTGTAGTGACAACATATGTTCCCAAGGTATCACCACATTACTGAAAACGTGATGAAAGGGACACTTCTAGGATTAGTTATCTTATTTCATGTTGTGCATATAAATAGTAGCTCAACATAAGGGACTAATAATTTACTGAACAAGGAGACACGGTCATTTGTGTAAACTGCATTCCATCGAGCCCACAACCAAATCTGCTTGGACCCCTAATAATCACTTCGACCCTTAAACCACATTGTTTCATGGTTGCCTTCTGTGTTTAGACCACAACGCTTCACAGTGCCGGAATGGGAAATAGCAAACCAGGCAGGAAAAAATATAAAAAGGCATGACTTTATTGCATACAGTACAAACTATATACAGATGTTCCACAGCCACAAGACGTTTTATTTAGAATAGAAATTAGCGAGGGGTTCGAAGTAATCAGTTTATTATAATTTTGAATTTCCATGTCTAAATGAATATTGTCTCGGTGCCATGTGATGTTCAAAGTCTTTGAGCCTTACGGATTAACTTCGTTAATTAGCCGTATCCCTCCTTAAAAACTGAGTGCACTGAGGTGTTAATGTAAATGCCATGTGGCCCGCTAGGCAACAGTTTAATGATTATGCCACCGGTCCGGTGAGTAGTGGTATTTGGAGTGTGGCCGTTTGTTCGCGATGGCTTTGAGCCCAGCCATCGCTGCTTGCAGCTATATTTAGGAGCCTAAAGCTCGCCCGGAGGGGCGATGAGCCCTATTGTATTTCTCGTAGGGATTATTTAGGGAATTATTAGGGCCAAGATGAGAGGGCGAAGGAAGCCCTATTGGTTTACCTAGGATTAGTTTTTTTTTTTTTTGTTTTTTTTCTGTTTCTTCATATTCTATTGTGTTGTTCAAATCGGTTTCGGGGGCTTTTGGGGCCCCTCTTTCTTCAGCCTCTTAACATGCTCAAAAAAAGTCTGGAGACAATTGGCACACACATTGGAATCTCGCGGCCATGAGGGGCCGGCAGGCAGAGAGGACGAGTCACGGGCGTGGCACAGGGGCTCCTACATGATGCGCCCCCCGGAATATTGAGGGGCATCTATCATGCACATACTGTGCACGTATACATATGACAAAATCGGATACACATGTAGATCTCATCAAAACAAAACAACTTTCGCAACTGCATGTCATAAGCTTCCGCCCCAACGGGAAGTTGGCTATTTAGGGTTTTGTTGAAAAACACACATGCTCGGGGGAATTTGAATATACTCCTCTGAGGAACTCCACCCGTCGCACACAAACTCGGTTGAAACATGATCTCAAGAACATTGGGGCTGCTAAATTGCGAAGATAATTTTTGATATCGGGATCGGTTGGTCCGTGGCGAGGGCGTTGAACTTATGGCGAGACATGCGAAACCGGAAATGTTCTAATTTTTTTTCAATAGCCCATCACCTACCATACATCGACGTTGAAACAAAACTTCATCGGTTTGTTCGGTGTATGATGCCGATCGCAGATATGTGACTATTAGGAGCCAAAGTTACAGCGGCCACCACCTGGCAGAAGGCTATGTGGTCATTTTCAAAATGCTTTGAATTCAGCATCTTATTTTTACTCCGATTTGCTTCAAAACTTCCTCAGAATAATGATACAACCCACGGCGAGGCTAGACATCTGTTGTGGGGATATTGATCTCTAACATAGTGTTGCCATGGGCAACGCTTCATAACTTGACGATTCGTTTCATGGGGATTTTGAGGGCAGATAACATGCTCAGAATTACATAAAACTCAGAACAAATATCAGTAACATGATACGTAGACAATGGCCAAAAGCTCCTGAGCGGGCTGTGAGGAGGCCACTCTATAGCGCCACCTTTGTTCAAAAGTGCGGGGGGTGTAGTTTTTAGCTACAGAACCCCAAACTCGAGTACATTAAATTGTTCTTATCAAGTCGGACAAACCGTTCTAATTTACAGTCAATCCAGCTCCGAACCAACATGACGTCGGTTTTCTATTGATTTGAATATGGATTTTGGAAAAATATAGCTCGTGAATTCATGCATACTGCTCAGAGCAGACTTACCAGTATACACACAACACTTTGTCTCCATGAGGCAAAAACATTGAGGAAACTTAAATTGCGAATGATTTTGGATAGCTGGGACCGGTTGCGCCGTAGTGTGATTTATTGAAACTACAGTTTAAAAAAAACGTAACACATAAATGTCTTATATTTCTTAAAGTGCAGCTTCCAAACACTTCACAAATTGTATATATAGAGGGAAAGTCATTCTGAGCAAATAGGCATCGTTTTCAGACGTAGAATGGCTCTATGTATATAATAGAAAAAATAAAAAACTGTCAGTTCATCTGATCTCACTCTTAAGGCCACTCTCTCCTGTGTGAGGAAAAAGGAGGGTGGCGGAGTCACTCGATGGCTGCTGACCATGTGCCCTTTGAAGAAGTGTGTGTCGTTGAGAGTATGGGGTGACAGAGTTACGAGAGAGAGAGAGAATGAGAGAGGAGACTTAGAGACAGATACTTTATCACCCGAATGAAAGAAAAATTAACATCTCTTTAATCATCAGAAAAAAAAAATCAGTTTTTTAAACTTGATATTGTTGGTGCAAATTGGTTAATGGTGTTTTGATTTTTTTTTCAAAACAATCATAGACTGCATGTCTTCACTGTTTAAACACTAAATAGATTAATCATTTGTGTTCCCACATGTATTATGGTGGGGTTTTTTTCCCAACAAACATCCGCCAAAAGCAAATGTAAAATAACAGCATAGTATGCACTGTTAAAACTAAAATTTTTTAGTATTATCATTTTTGTGGTACAAAGGTTCTTAGTTCAGGAAGCCATTGACATTGTATGTTCTTGGACAGCACTTAGCTTTAGTATTAGTGGCTTCCACTGTAGAAACCAAATCAAGGGTTCACTATCTACACATGCCGTTTCTTTCTGAAACGGTTACCATTAAGAAATATGCCGTAAAGATGGACTTTGTTAATAGGTATGTCCCCCAAAACGCGCATTTAGATGTGTTATTATGTAATTTATTGATCCATGCACAAAACAGCGGAAAGACGATAGTATCAGTTTAGTATTCGCGCGGCGGCTGTCTGTGTGAGTTGCAAGCGCTTACAGAGTGTGGTGCGGTTTGGAAAATTATCACAACAGCGATGCGACTGTTCCGGCCGACAATCACGAGCGTTTATTGCTCACCGTGTGCCTTATACCGAGGTCCTACATCGGTGAGTTTGAACGAGCACTGCCACCCGTTGACTGGCCCGGTAGGTGAAAAATGTATACATTGTGCCACCTAAGCTTCCTATTATAACAGATTCGATATTGTTTTTTTTATACTGTGCTATCGAGACAGCGATCGACGATCCATATCGAGAATCCAGACACCTATGATAATACGAAAGTAAATACCTGCATAGTAATTCGCTGTTTAAAACTAAATATCGATTAATCGTTTTGTTTTTACACAAGGGGAAATTAGGTGTTTTTTGTTTAGGTGCTATCGGATTGCATCGATCCAGATCGATGAATCAATACACTCCCTAATATAGGATATAATATAATATATTGTATGTCATTATATATCTATAATAATCTATATATATATAATTATATATAATATATATATATTAAACATATATATATTTGACATAGGTTTATATATAAATATAATAATCATAATTTCCAAACTAATTTACATACTGGACCGATGACATCCTGTGACATTGGACAGGTATCGGAAATTTACACAAAACTCATGAGGTAACAGGTTTACTACAGTCCAGACGCAACAGTGAACGACTAAGCTGTAATGCCGGTCCCCCAAAAAATAAGTCACCCATGTTTCTGAGATCAATAAAATCATGACACATGCTTATGCCCGGCGTGCATTCATGTAGAGGGCACGATTGAGTATTCTGATGATATGTGTCCAAGCACATGTTTTCAATTCCACATCCAATCGGTATTAAATACTACTATCCATTGGGTATTTGCTCATTTTATGAGTGATATATATATGTCCCTTACGGATGGAAGGTGAAACAACTGCTTATAGTGCAGGAGTGCTGAAATTATTAGGCATGTTTTCTTTTACTGATCAACTTAGCAAAAAGAAAACATACTGTTTTGCAGATGTTATAACATACTTCAACATGAAAGTAATCGTTGTGTTTGTTCAGCGAGGTTTTTTGAATTTTCCTTATGGTACGATGGACTCGTCTATTGTAGATTTTTTTTTATTTTCACGTGGCAAGCGTAATGTGTAAACGAGGCTCTCATGTGTAATTTTTATGATGGTTGAGTTGCATATTTGTCTATTTTCGTTTCCATAAAGTTACTCTTAAAAAAGCTCATTTTTATTCAATTCGCTTCTATTCGGAAAAGTCTTAGGATTAATTTCTTCTGCTGGTAACGTGTGTTCTTTTCTCACCCCTGTCCATTTAATGTAGTGCAATAGTTTGACTAAGGGTCTCATGGGGATTTAATAATTTTTGACTTTTCCGGTTGAGTTACAACTCTTTTTTGCTCCAGTTCATCTGTAAAAAAACGAATTGCCTAATACTTCTGCAGAACCTGAATATTAAGGAGTTTTCTCTTCCAGCCTTCAGGGGACCATTAGATATCACTTCTAAATGATTGAATACCAAAAATTACTGGATAGTTATTAAGATTGATGTCGTTGGGAATTGGTACCCTATGTTGGGAAAAAAAAATCAGAAATATCAACCATGGGCTAATAAACTGTGAACAACCGTGTCCATCAATAAAGGTTTGGTAAACAACTTATAATAAGGTGTAATTTGTAAACATTAGTATAAAGGAACGATGACACAAGATATTTTCATCAGGAGAATTATTCTTGTTTGTTGATTTTCGTTCACAGTGCATTTAACTAATGTCTACCCAGATAATTTTTTTTTTAAGTTTGTTCACTATTAACCGGACATTGACATTTGCCTATATAATTATGGTCATGTAATAATATAGTTATGTTACATAACTGAAAAACCTTATTAATAGTGTTACTAAAGTTGTATTATTGTTCGTGTGTGTGTGTGTCTTTCCTAGTCTTGGTTTTGGAGTAAACCATTTATGCTGAATCCTTAAACCGACTGCCTAGAGTTATGTAAATGCATGTGCCGCTGGGCACAATTTTTCATGATGCCACGGGGCGGTGGTTGCGCTGATGGCTTGAGCCCCGCCATCGATGCTTGCAGCTATATTTAGGGCCGAGCCATGGCGCAGGGCCCTCTTGTTTTCTAAGGAATTATTTATTATTATTATTTTTTTATTTTCTTTCGACTAAAACGGGGCTTTTGGGCCTAAAGTGCTTCAAAAACTCTTGAAAATGGCACAAACATTGGAATCTGGCGGTCATTAGGACGACTGCAGAGACTTGGCCCAGGCGTGGCACAGGGGCTCTACGGCGGCCCCCTGGAACACATTCAGAAATCTTGAACCATAGCTCACACATATTGCATGTATTTATGCCACTCTGTACACTTATAGATCTCATTGAGCCGAACAACTTTCACGCTCTGTGTCATAGGCTCCGCCCAACAGGAATTGAGCTATTCAGGGCTGTTTCAAAAAAAGCATGCTCTGGAATTTGATATACTCCTCTGAGGTTTTTCCAACCGTTTGCCACAAAAACTCGGTGAACACGATCTCAAGACATTGGGGATGCTAAATTGCGAAGAGATTTTTGATATCTCGAACGGTTTGCCCGTGGCGAGGCGTTGAAATTATGGCGAGAAATGAGAAACAGGAAATGTATAATAACATCCACATACATTTGCTGAATTTGATCAAACTTAATTGGTTTGTTCGTTGTATGATACCGATCGTATATATGTGACTTTTAGGAGTCAAAGTTATAGCGCCACCAACTGGCAGCAGGAAGTGTGTCATTTTCAAAATGCTTTGCATTCAGCATCTTATTTTTACTCGATTTGCTTCAAACTTCATCAGAATAATGACAAAACACGGCCGATGTAAATCTATTGTGGGGATATTGATATTTTATATTGTGTTGCCATGGCAACCTGTCAATCTTGAATATTCTGTTCTGGTGATTTTGAGGCAGATAACATGTTCAGAATTACATGAAACTCCAAACACATATCAGTATTAATGATAGTCAGACAATGGCAAAAGTTCATAAAAGGGCGTGGAGGAGGCACTCTATAGCTTCACCTTTTGTCAAAAAGTGGGGGGCTTAGTTTTAGCTACAGACACCAAACTCTGGTACATATATTGTTCTTATCAAGACGGACAACTTTCTAATTCATAGGTCATAAACTACGACCTACAGGAAGTCGTATTATTTTGGTTTAAATTGTGGATTTTTGGAAAAATATGGCTGTCGAATTAATGCATACTCCACAGAGGAGAATTACACTATACACACCAAACTTTTTCTACATGATGCCAATATACTGAAGATGTTAAATTGCGATCGGGTTTAGGATACCTTGAACGGTGTGGCCATAGCAATTTATTAAAGTAACATTAAAAAATGCAGCAGTTATTTTCCCCTAACCCTTCATAATTTTTTCCATATGTAGTAGAAGCCATTCTTTAGAAAACCTACAGTAAGCTTTCTATAAATTTATCATGTTCAGACGTATTGCCGTAAACAATGTATTTTGGCAGCACCACAAATAACGATAGAGCACAATATGAATCGATAGACTTTTAATTTCGTCCATCTGATTTTATATCGTCATATCGCTCAGGCCTAAGCATTAAATAAGTCCTCTCTCTATCACACACACACACCACACACACACACACCAAGAATATATATAAAAATGATGTAACACTTTTCAGTAAGGTTTAGTTTTTAACATTATAAGTTAACATGTACATCATTTATATAACATTTATGAATCTTAGTTAATATTTTGTTCAAAATGGATTACTACATTATTAATTAAAATATATAGATAATGTTCATCAGTTATTGTACCATGATTTAACATATACAATTTTTTACTAACACAAATAAATGCAGTAAAAAATACGTTGTTAATACTTAGCTTGTACTAATGTTAAAGACTATATTATTTAACTATATTAGTTAACATGAACAAAAATTATATTTATATATATTTATTAATTTTAATTAAAGCTTAGTTAAAATATTTTAATACAGTATTTACTAATACATTTTTTATTTAATGTTTTATTTTAAGATTAGTTTATGTACTGTGAAATAACATGATAGGATTAACTAAAGCAAAAAAAGATTAATAAATGATCTGACTGTTATTTAAT